>NW_027602622.1:0-31467 GCF_053455715.1 Rhinoraja longicauda | reverse complement strand
GGGAGAGAGAGAGAGAGTCAGTGAGAGGGGAGAGAGAGAGAGTCAGTGAGAGGGGAGAGAGAGAGAGAGGGTAAGTGCAGGGGAGAGAGAGAGAGAGAGAGAGAGAATCAGTGAGGGGAGAGAGAGAGGGAGAGAGGGTCAGTGCGGGGGAGAGAGAGGGTCAGTGCGGGTGAGAGAGAGTCAGTGAGAGGGAGAGAGAGAGAGAGAAAGGGGGAGTGAGGGTCAGTGCGGGGGAGAGAGAGGGTCAGTGCGGGTGAGAGAGGGTCAGTGCAGGGGAGAGAGAGCGAGAGGGTCAGTGCGGGGGGGAGAGAGAGAGAGAGAGAGGGGGTCAGTGAGTGGGGGAGTCAGAACAAGGGGCCATAGTTTAAGAATAAGGGGTCGGCCATTTAGAACAGAGATGAGGAAAAACTTTTTCAGTCAGAGAGTTGTGAATCTGTGGAATTCTCTGCCTCAGAAGGCAGTGGAGGCCAATTCTCTGAATGCATTCAAGAGAGAGCTAGATAGAGCTCTTAAGGATAGCGGAGTCAGGGGGTATGGGGAGAAGGCAGGAACGGGGTACTGATTGAGAATGATCAGCCATGATCACATTTAATGGCGGTGCGTACAGGCTCGAAGGGCCGAATGGCTTCCTCCTGCACCTATTGTCTATTATCCACATTAAACTGCATCTGCCATGCATGTACAGTCTTTCCTCTGGCTGCAACAAAAAAGCCTTTCACTTAAGGGTGAGGCAGCGGTAGAGTTGCTGCCAGAGACCCAGGTTCGATCCTGAATACGGCTGCTGTATGTACACACTTTGTACATCCCCCTGCATGGGTTTTCTCCGGGTGCTCCGGTTTCATCCCTCACTCATAGAAACATAGAACATAGAAAAATAGGTGCAGGAGCAGGCCATTCGGCCCTTCGAGCCAGCACCGCCATTCAACATGATCATGGCTGATCATCCACAATCAGTGCCCCGTTCCTGCTTTCTCCCCATACCCCTTAATTCCTTTAATTGGCTAAATCTAACTCTCTCTTGAAAACATCCAGTGAATTGGCCTCCACTGACTTCTGTGGCAGAGAATCCCACAGATTCACAACTCTCTGCGTAAAAAGATTTACCGGCACGGTAGCGCAGCGGTAGAGTTGCTGCTTTACAGCGAATGCAGCACCGGAGACTCAGGTTCGATCCTGACTACGGGTGCTGCACTGTAAGGAGTTTGTACGTTCTCCCCGTGACCTGCGTGGGTTTACTCCGAGATCTTCGGTTTCCTCCCACACTCCAAAGACGTACAGGTATGTAGGTTAATTGGCTGGGTAAAATGTAAAAATTGTCCCTAGTGGGTGTAGGATAGTGTTAAATGTACGGGGATTACTGGGCGGCACGGACTTGGAGGGCCGAAAAGGCCTGTTTCCGGCTGTATGTATATGATATGATATGATATGATCTCAGTCCGAAATGGCCGACCCCTTATTCTTAGACTGTGTGTGTGGCCCCTGGTTCTGGACTCCCCCAACATCGGGAACATTTTTCCTGCCTCTAGCCTGTCCAGTCCTTAAAGAATTTTATATATGTTTCTATAAGATCCCCTCTCATCCTTCTAAATTCCAGTGTCGACAAGCCTAGTCGCGCCAGTCTTTCAACATATGACAGTTCATCCATTCCGGGAATTAACCTAGTAAACTGGGCGGCACGGACTTGGAGGGCTGAAAAGGCCTGTTTCCGGCTGTATGTATATGATATGATAAACCTACGCTGCACGCCCTCAATAGCAAGAATATCCTTCCTCAAATTTGGAGACCAAAACTGCACACAGTACTCCAGATGCTGTCTCACTAGGGCCCTGTACAACTGCAGAAGGACCTCTTTGCTCCTATACTCAACTCCTCTTGTTATGAAGGCCAACATGTCATTGGCTTTCTTCACTGCCTGCTGTACCTGCATGCTTCCTTTCAGTGACTGATGCACTAGGACACCCAGATCTCGTTGTACGTCCCCTTTTCCTAACTTGACACCATTCAGATAATAATATGCCTTCCTATTCTTACCACCAAAGTGGATAACTTCACACTTATATTTGGTGAACCCATGCTCCAAAGATGTACAGGTTTGTACGTTAATTGTCTTCGGTAAAGATTGTAAAAAATTGTCCCTCGTGTGTAGGATCATGCTAGTTTACGTTGATCGCTGGTCGGCGTGGACTCGGTGGGTCAAAGGGCCTGTTTGCGTGCTGTATCTTTAAACTAAAGTGAACCTTGGTACATGTGACAATAAACTTAATGTAATTTCCTTGATCCTGTATCTGTCCACTGTGGTGAGCAAGCAACAAATAAAAGCTTATCACTGCACTTCAGTACACGTGACAATAAACTAAACTAAACTTTATTACTTTAATCTCATATCAAAATGGGACTGCTTGATTTAAATCATGTCTAGTCTTTCCGCTGACTGGATAGCGTGCAACAAAAAAGCTTTTCACTTTACCTCGGTACACATAGAAACAGATGCAGGAGGAGGCCATTCGGCCCTTCGAGCCTGTACGCACCGCCATTCATTGTGATCACGGCTGATCATCCACAATCAGTAACCCGTGCCTGCCTTCTCCCCATATCCCTCAATTCCACTAGCCCCTAGAGCTCTATCCAACTATCTTTTAAATTCATCCAGTGAATCGGCATCCACTGCCCTCTGTGGCAGAGAATCCCACACATTCACAACTCTCTGGGAGGAAAAGTTTCTCCTCACCTCAGCTTTAAATGGCCTCCCCTTTATTCTTAGACTGTGTGTGTGGCCCCTGATTCTGGACTCCCCCAACATTGGGAACATTTTTCCTGCATCTAGCTTGTCCAGTCCTTTTATAATTTTATACGTTTTTATAAGATCCCCTCTCATCCTTCTAAACTCCAGTGAATACAAGCCCAATATGGTTGCAGGGTGACTTGGACATATGACAGTCCCGCCATCCCGGGGATTAACCTGGTGAACCTACGCTGCACTGCCTCAATAGCAAGGACGTCCTTCCTCAAATTAGGAGACCAAAACTGCACACAGTACTCCAGGTGCGGTCTCACCAGGGCCCTGTACAACTGCAGTAGGACCTCTTTACTCCTATACTCAAATCCGCTCGCTATGAAGGCCAACATGCCATTAGCTTTCTTCACTGCCTGCTGTACCTGCACGCTTACTTTCAGGAAACGGTGTACAAGGACACCCAGGTCCCCTTTACCTACTCTGACACCATTGAGATAATAATCTGCCTCCTTGTTCTTGCCGCCAAAGTGGATAACCTCACATTTATCTACATCTGCCCACTCACTCAACCTGTCCAAGTCACCCTGCAACCTCCTGACATCCTCTTTGCAGTTCACACTGCCACCCAGCTTTGTGCCATCTGCAAAATTGCCAGCATTACTTTTAATTCCATCATCCACATCATTAATATATATTGTAAATAGTTGTCGCCCCAAATGCACGTGACATTAAGGAACTAAACAGAACTAAAGAGACAGGCAGTGTTTGGGGAACAGTTAATGTGTTAGTCTAAGCAGCTCAGCAGTAAATCTGATTACGCATACTAATTTTCCCACAAGGTCACCATACACAGCCTCGAAGGACAGGTATTAATGGCAAAAATCTTCCTTACTGCATCCTTGAACGAAGCATCAGCTCGCTCAGCTGAGAGAAGATTTCTTATCTTTACACCTCCTACATCGCGAACCAAAATCATTCATTTTGAATATGGGTCTCGACTCAAAATGTCACTGATTCCATTTGTCCACCTTCCTCAGAATTACTCCAGCACTTTGTACCTGTCCACGTTCTCCACAGAGATGCTGCCTGACCCGCTGAGTTACTCCAGCACTTTGTGTACCTGTCCACGTTCTCCATAGAGATGCTGCCCGACCTGCTGAGTTACTCCAGCACTTTGTACCTGTCCACGTTCTCCACAGACATGCTGCACGATCCACTGAGTTACTCCAGCACTTTGTACCTGTCCACGTTCTCCAGAGATGCTGCCCGACCCGCTGAGTTACTCCAGCACTTTGTACCTGTCCACGTTTTCCACAGAGATGCTGCCCGACCCGCTGAGCTACTCCAGCACTTTGTACCTGTCCACGTTCTCCACAGAGATGCTGCACGATCCACTGAATTACTCCAGCACTTTGTTTCTACTGTTCTACACTGTGGTTTACTGCTGAGCGTATTTATGTTCAGACACTCACTCAAGCAAATTCCTCGGGAGACCGGGAGATTAGAGGGAAGTGTTTGGCAAATAATGTGCGCTGTGGGACTGCTGCAAGTGTAGCTATACCCCCATGGAATTGTCCCTACTTCCAAAACTACTCTCCAGTTACAAAACAGGAGTTGAGTATAGGAGTAAAGAGGTCCTTCTGCCGTTGTACAGGGCCCTGGTGAGACCGCACCTGGAGTACTGTGTGCAGTTTTGGTCCCCTAATTTGAGGAAGGACGTCCTTGCTATTGAGGCAGTGCAGCGTAGGTTCACCAGGTTAATCCCCGGGATGGCGGGACTGTCGTACGAGGAAAGATTGGAAAGACTGGGCTTGTATTCACTGGAGTTTAGAAGGACGAGAGGGGATCTTATAGAGAGACGTGTAAAATTATAAAAGGACTGGACAAGCTGGATGCCGGAAAAACGTTCCCAATGTTGGGGGAGTCTAGAACCAGGGGCCACACACACAGTCTAAGAATAAAGGGGAGGCCATTTAAAACTGAGGTGAGAAGAAACTTTTCCTCCCAGAGAGTTGTGAATGTGTGGGATTCTCTGCCACAGAGGGCAGTGGAGGCAAAATCATTGGATGGATTTAAGAGTTAGATAGAGCTCCAGGGGCTAAGAATCAAGGGATATGGGGAGAGGGCAGGCACGGGTTACTGATTGTGGATGATCAGCCATGATCACAATGAATGGAAGGGCCAAATGGCCTCCTCCTGAACCTATTTTCTGTGTTTCTATGTTTCTAAACCACCCAGTCTGCATTGATGTGTAGAGAGGAGGACAGTCTTTTGTGGTAATGAATTCCACAGATTCACCACCCTCTAACTCGAGAAACTCAGCCTCATCTTCCTCGAGGAACGTCCTTTGATTCTGAGGCTGTGAACTCGAGTCCTAGAAGAGCAATTTTGGGCCCCGAATCTGAGGAAGGATGTGCTGGCTCTGGAGAGGGTCCAGAGGAGATTTACAAGAACGATCCCAGGAATGAGTGGGTTAACGTACGATGAGCGTTTGTCGGCACTGGGCCTGTACTCGCTGGAGTTTAAAAGAACGAGGGAGGGTGGAACCTCATTGAAACTTCACCGAACAGTGAAAGGCCCGGATAGAGTGGATGTGGAGAGGATGTTTCCAACAGTGGGAGAGTCTCGGACCAGAGGGCACAGCCTCAGAGTTATAGGACGTTCCTTTAGGAAGGAGATAAGGCAAAATTTCTTTAGCCAGAGGATGGTGAATCAGTGGGATTCTTTGCCACAGAGGCCACAAGTCAGTGGATATATTTGCGGCAGAGATAGATAGATTCTTGATTAGTGTGGGTGTCAGGGGTTATGGGGAGAAGGCAGGAGAATGGGGTTAGGAGGGAGAGATAGATCAGCCATGATTGAATGGCGGAGTGGACTCTTTGGGCCAAATGGCCTAATTCTACTCCTATCACTTACGACCTTCTGAACTGCAGAGGAAAGAAAACTGCAGATGCTGGTTTAAATCGAAGGTAGACACAAGATGCTGGAGTAACTCAGTGGGTCAGGCAGCATCTCTGGAGAGAAGGAATGGGTGACGTTTCCGTTCGAGAAGGGTCTCGACCCGAAACGTCATCCATTCCTTCTCTCCAGAGATGCTGCCTGACTCGCTGAGTTACTCCAGCATCTTGTGTCTACCTTTTGAACTACAGATGCTGACTGATACCAAAGATAGACACAAAAAGCCAGAGTTACTCAGCGGGTCAGGCGACATCTCTGGAGAAAGAGGGACAGGTGACGTTTGGTGTCAAGACATTTCTTCATGTCATTAAGTTCCCTGCCAATTTAAATGTAGCACTCAAATGCATGTGAATTGATCGTGTATCTGTACACTGTGGACGGCTCGATTGTAATCATGTACAGTCTTTCCGCTGACTGGATAGCACGCAGCAACAAAGCTTCTCACTGTACCTCAGTACACGTGACAATAAACTAAACTAAACCACACTAAAGATAGACACAAAGTGCTGGAGTAACTCAGCAGGTCGGGCAGCATCTCTGTGGAGAACGTGGACAGGTACAAAGTGCTGCAGTAACTCAGCGGGTCGGGCAGCATCACTGTGGAGAACGTGGACAGGTACAAAGTGCTGCAGTAACTCAGCGGGTCGGGCAGCATCTCTGGAGAACGCAGACAGGTACAAAGTGCTGGAGTAACTCAGCGGGTCGGGCAGCATCTCTGTGGAGAACGTGGACAGGTACAAAGTGCTGGAGTAACTCAGCGGGTCAGGCAACATCTCTCTCTCTCTAAACTCTCTCTCTCCCTCCCTCTCTCCCTCCCACAATGACCACAACATCATAGTCCCAACAACTGATTAGGCTCTCAGCTCATCTGCTTTGTCCACAATACTCCAATTAAAAGCACTTCAGCACTTCACCATCACAGAAATCACCACACACGGCTAAGAAAGCACACCAATACTTCCTTAGAAGGCTTAGGAAGTTCGGCACGTCCCCGACAACTCGGCAAGGCCAGCAGCAGAATCAAAGACCAGACTCACTCCCTCTTCCCCCCTCTCCCATCGGGGCAAGAGGTACAGAAGTGTGGAGAAGTGCACACCTCCAGATTCAAGGGCAGTTTCTTCCCGGCTGTTATCAAGCAACTGAACCATCCTCTCACCAGCTAGAGAACGGTCCCGATCTCCCATCTACCTCATTGGAGACCCTCGGACTATCTTTAATCGGACTTGACCTTGCACTAAACGTTATTCCCTTTATCCTGTATCTGTACACTGTGGACGGCTCAATTGTAATCATGGACAGTCTTGACTAGATAACACACAACGGGTAGATAAGGCGGTCACAGGTAGTTAGGGTGGTCATAAGATCACATGTGATAGGAGCAGAATTAGGCCATTCGGCCCATCAAGTCTACTCCGACATTTAATAGACAATAGGTGCAGGAGTAGGCCATTCGGCCCTTCGAGCCAGCACCACCATTCAATGTGATCATGGCTGATCATTCTCAATCAGTACCCCGTTCCTGCCTTCTCCCCATACCCCCTGACTCCGCTATCCTTAAGAGCTCTATCTAGCTCTCTCTTGAATGCATTCAGAGAATTGGCCTCCACTGCCTTTTGAGGCAGAGAATTCCACAGATTCTCAACTCTCTGACTGAAAAGGTTTTTCCTCTTCTCCGTTCTAAATGGCCGACCCCTTATTCTTAAACTGTGGCCCCTGGTTCTGGACTCCCCCAACATTGGGAACATGTTTCCTGCCTCTAACGTGTCCAACCCCTTAATAATCTTATACGTATCGATAAGATTCCCTCTCATCCTTCTAAATTCCAGTGTATACAAGCCTAGTCGCTCCAGTCTTTCAACTTATGACAGTGAACCTACTCAATAGCAAGAATATCCTTCCTCAAATTTGGAGACCAAAACTGCACACAGTACTCCAGGTGCGGTCTCACTAGGGCCCTGTACAATCATGGCTGATCTATCTCTCCCTCCTAACCCCATTCTCCTGCCTTCTCCCCGTAACCCCTGACACCCGCACTAATCAAGAATCTATCTATCTATGCCGCAAATATATCCGCTGACTTGTGGCCTCCACCACTGTGAATTCCACAGATTCACCACCCTCTGGCTAAAGAAATTCCTCCTCGTCTCCTTCCTAAAGGAACACCCTTTAACTGAGGCTGTGCCCTCTGGTTCTAGACTATCCCAGCAGTGGAAACATCCTCTCCACATCCACTCTATCCAGGCCGCTCACTATTCTGGAAAGTTCCCCCCTTATTCTTCTAAACTCCAGCGAGTACAGGCCCAGTGCCGACAAACGCTCATCGTACATTATACTACTGAGTTTCCAACGATATTTAAGACAATCCCAGATACAGATTTAAGGTGTAAGAAACATAGACATAGAAACATAGAAAATAGGTGCAGGAGGAGGCCTTCGAGCCTGTACGCACCGCCATTCATTGTGGTCGTGGCTGACCGTCCACAATCAGTAACCCGTGCCTGCCTTCTCCCCATATCCCTTGATTCCACTAGCCCCTAGAGCTCCATCTAACTCTCTCTTAAACCCATCCAGTGAATCGGCCTCCACTGCCCTCTGTGGCAGAGAATCCCACACATTCACAACTCTCTGGGTGAAAAAAATTCTTCTCACCTCAGTTTTAAATGGCCTCCCCTTTATTCTTAGACTGTGTGTGGCCCCTGGTCTGGACTCCCCCAACATCGGGAACATTTTTCCTGCATCTAGCTTGTCCAGTCCTTTTATGATTGTACACGTTTCTATAAGATCCTCCCCTCTCATCGTTTTAAACTCCAGCGAATACAAGCCTTGTCTTTCCAATCTTTCCTTGTACGACAGTCCTGCCATCCTGGGGATTAACTTCATGAGGGGAAAATATTTGGAGGGGAGTAGATCGGGTAGATGCATAAAGCGTTTTATGCAGAGTAGCGGATTCAAGAACCAGAGGACATAGGTTTCAGGTGGGGGGGAAAAGATTTAATAGGAACCCGAAGGTGACTTTTTTATATATAGGGAGGTAAGTATATTAAACGAGCTGCCAGAGGATTTGAGTACAGGAGTAAAGAGGTCATTCTGCAGTTGTAGAGGTGAGACCGCACCTGGAGTGTTGTGTGCGCAGTTTTGGTCTCCTAATTCAAGGAAGGACGTCCTTGCTATTGAGGCAGTGCAGCGTAGGTTCACCAGGTTAATCCCCGGGATGGCGGGACTGTCGTACGAGGAAAGATTGGAAAGACTGGGCTTGTATTCGCTGGAGTTTAGAAGGACGAGAGGGGGATCTTATAGAGACGTGTAAAATTATAAAAGGACTAAATGCAGGAAACATGTTCCCAATGTTGGGGGAATCCAGAACCAGGGGCCACTCATAAAGTCTAAGAATAAAGGGGAGGCCATTTAAAACTGAGGTGAGGAGAAACGTTTCCAGTTGTGAATGTGTGGGATTCTCTGCCACAGAGGGCAGTGGAGGCCGATTCGCTGGATGGGTTTAAGAGAGAGTTAGATAGAGCTCTAGGGGCTAGTGGAATCAAGGGATATGGGGAGAAGGCAGGCATGGGTTACTGATTGTGGACGGTCAGCCGCGATCACAATGAATGGCGGTGCGTACAGGCTCGATGCAAAGGGCCAAATGGCCTCCTCCTGCACCTGTTTTCTATGTTTCCATGTTTCCCCCTCTCCCTCCCTCCCTCCCTCTCCCCTCTCACCATGGGTATAGATGTTGCCCAGCTCGTTGTGGAGGTAGAAGAGGCTACGCACACATTCCCCCAGCGGTGAGATGGGGCGGTAGCCCGTCAGCACGTACTTGTTGAACTGCAGGTGGGGCGGGCTGCTGGCCCAGTCGAGCAGACGGGGGCCGCTGAGAAACACCACCCCCACCATCCTCCCCCCCTCCCTCCCGGCCCCTCGCCAGGGGGGGAGGGGGAAGAGAGAAGAGGCCACCCGAGACCCGGGCGGGGGAGGTGGAGGGGAGGGTCTGATCTAGTGGGGGGTTGAGGGAGGGCAACAAGAGGAGGGGTGAGGGAGAGGGGTAGTAAAGGAGAGAGTGGGAAGGGAGAGGAAGGGAGAGGGGTAGGAGAAAAGAGAGGGAGAGGGGTAGGAAGGGAGAGATGGAGAGGGGTAGGAAGGGAGAGAGGTAGGAAGGGAGAGAGGGAGAAGGGTAGGAAGGGAGAGAGGTAGGAAGAGAGGAGGGGGTTAAGGAGGAGCAGGAGGGGGGTGAGAGAAAGGATGGGAAGATAAGCGAGAGGGGGCGAGGAGGAAGGGAGAGTGTCAAAGGTTAGAGGGAGGGAATGGGGTCAAAAGGGAGGGGGAGAGGTCAAAGGGCAGGGTGATAGGTCAAAGGGGAAGGGGAGGTCAATGGTGAAAGGGAGGTCAAGGGGAAAGAGAGGTCAAAGTGGAAAGGGTCAAAGAGGAAAGGGAGGTCAAGGGGGGTCAAAGGGGACTGGATCAATGGGGAGGGGAGACGTCAAAGGGGAAGGGGTCAAAGGTTAGAGGGAGAGAATGGGGTCAAAGGGGAGAGAAGGGGAGATGGGGGGGAGAGGTGTGGAGGGTGGAAGGGAAGAGGGAAGGGGAGGGAGAGAGGGGGAGGGAGTGAGAGGGGAGGGAGTGAGAGGGGAACGGGAGAAAAGGAGGAGGGATAGAGGGGGAAAGGGGAGGCTGAGAGAGTAGGAAGGGGGTAGGAAGGGTTGGGTTTGGGATGAACTGGGAGGGTTGGGGGGGTGGAGCGGAAGAAGTTTGGTGTTGGGGAAAAAGGTGGGAGTTGGGGAAGAGGGGGGAAAGAGTGGGGGGGAAAGAGAGGAGTGGTAGAGGGGGTTAAGAGGGGGTGGGAAAGAGGGGGGATTGAGGGGAGTGGTAGAGTGGGGGGGAAGAGGAGTGGGAAAGAGGGGGTGGGAAAGAGGGGGTGGGAAAGAGGGGGAGTGGAGGGGGAGGGGAAGAGGGGAGGGGAGGGGGAGAGGGGAGGGGAAGAGGTGAGGGGAAGAGGTGAGGGGAGAGGGGAAGAGGGGAGGGGAAGGGAAGAGGGGAGGGGAAGAGGGGAGGGGAGGGGAAGAGGTGAGGGGAAGAGGGGAGGGGAAGAAGTGGGGGAGGGAGGGAGGGGAGAGGGGGGTGGGGAAGGGGTGGGGGGAGTTTTGAGAGGAGGGGAGAGGGGTGAGGAGGGGGAGGGAAGCGGGGGGAGGGAGGGAGGGGTAGTGGGATGAAAATACGCTGGTCCTGAACCTGGGACTGGGAGCAAGAACACTGGTGCAATGAGTGAGTGAGTGGTGGAGGGTTGGACAGAGGGAGGGAGTGACGGAGGGAGGAGAAGCGATGGGGACTCGGTCAGGAGTGAGGGTCTCGGGGGGGGGGGAGGTTAGGCGGATGTGGGAGACTACACCTGGGTGGGGGAGAGGGTCCTGGAGGGAGGAGTCAGTAGGGGGTGAGGGAGTGGGGTACGAGAGTGACAGAGAGGGGGAGGGGGAGAGGGTGCAGAAGATGGAGAGGAGGGAGTGGGGGAAGAGAGGATGGAAAGGGAGGGGTAGGAGTGAGGGAGAGGGGGGTGAGAGGGAGTGGGGGAGGAGAGTGAGGGAGAGGGGTAGGAGAGAGGGACTGGGGAGGAGTGAGAGTGAGTGGGGGAGGAATGTGGGGGAGAGGGGGAAAGGTAGGAGAGAGGGACTGGGGAGGAGTGAGAGTGAGTGGGGGAGGAGTGTGGGGGAGAGAGAGGGAGGGGAGGAGTGAGGGAGAGGGGAGGAGTGAGAAGCAGAGGGGGAGGAGTGAAGGAGCAGGATAGGAGTGAGGGAGTTGGGTAGGGGTGCGAGGGAGAGGGGGTGGAAGTGAGGGAGAGGGGTAGGAGTGAGAGGGAGAAGGGTAGGAGTGAGTGGAGGGGTAGGAGTGAGTGGAGGGGTAGGAGAGAGGGACTGGGGAGGAGTGAGAGGGAGTGGGGGAGGAGTGAGAGGGAGAGGAGTGAGGGGGAGGAGTGAGGGGGAGGAGAGGAGTGAGGGAGAGGGGGTGGGAGTGAGGGAGTGGGATTGCAGTGAGGGAGAGGGGGTGGGAGTGGGGTAGGAGTGAGAGGGTGAGGGGTATGAGTGAGGGGGAGGGTTAGGAGTGAGAGGAGGGGCGGGGGGAAGGTAGGAGTGAGAGGGAGTGAAGGAGTGGGAGAGGGGGAGGAGTGTGAGTGGGTCAACTAGAGGAGTGTGAGGGAGAGGGTGAGGGGGATGAGGGTGAGGGAGTGAGGGATGGAATGAAGAGGGTCACTAGGGGTGGAGGGAGAGGGGTAGGAGTGAGAGGAGGGAGAAGAAGAGGGGGAGGAGTGATAGGAGAGAGGAGTGTAGGGAGAGGAGTGTGAGAGAGAGGAGTGAGAGGAGAGGAGGGAGGGTAGGAGTGAGAGAAGGTGAGGAGAGGAGAAGAGAGTGAGGAGAGAGGGAGAAGGGGAGGAGTGTGAGGAGGGCGAGGGGTAGGAGTGAGAGGAGGGAGGAGAGGGAGAGGAGTGTGAGTGAGAGAGGAGTGAGAGGAGAGGAGGGAGTGGAGGGTAGGTGAGAGTAGGTGAGGAGAGGAGAAGAGAGTGAGGAGAGAGGGAGAAGGAGGGTGAGTGAGAGAGGGAGGAGATAGGACGAGGAGTGGGATGTGAGGGAGAGGGTGAAGGTGTGAAGTAGAGGAGGGAGAGGAGTGTGAGTGAGAGGAGGGAGAGTGAGGAGAGGAGAGGAGGGAGAGGATGAGGGGCGTGTGTGGGAGGGAGGAGTGTGAGGAGAGGAGGGAGAGCGAGGAGAGGACGAGGTGAGGGCGAGGGTGAAGGGGTGAAATAGAGGAGGGAGAGGAGTGTGAGTGAGAGGAGGGAGAGCGAGGGAGAGGAGAGGAGAGGAGGGAGAGGGTGAAGGGAGTGAAGTAGAGGAGGGAGGGGAGTGTGAGTGAGAGGAGGGAGAGCGAGGGAGAGGAGAGGAGAGGGGGGAGAGGGAGAGGGTGAAGGGAGTGAAGTAGAGGAGGGAGAGGAGTGTGAGTGAAGGAGAGGGGGGAGAGCGAGGAGAGGAGGGAGAGCGAGGAGAGGAGTGTGAGTGAGAGGAGGGAGAGGAGTGTGAGTGAGAGGAGGGAGAGGAGTGTGAGTGAGAGGAGAGGAGGGAGAGAGCGAGGAGGGAGAGCGAGGGAGAGGAGAGCAGAGGAGAGGAGGGAGAGGAGTGTGAGAGCGAGGAGAGGAGGGAGAGGAGGGACGAGTGTGAGGAGGGAGAGCGAGGAGAGGATGAGGGGAGTGGAGGGAGGGAGGGAGGAGTGGAGAGGAGGGAGAGGATGAGGGGAGTGTGGGGTCGGTGTGAGGGAGAGGGGCGTCGACTCCCCCCCTCTGTCTCTCTCTCCCCCTCTGTCTCTCTCTCCCCCTCTGTCTCTCTCTCCCCCTCTCTCTCTCTCTGTCTCGCTCTCCCCCTCTCTCTCTCTCTCTCTCTCTCTCTGTCTCTCTCTCTCTGTCTCTCTCTCTCCGGCCGCCGCCGCCGGACTAACTGCGCCCCCTCACCGGCCGCTCCCGCCGCCCGCCCGCGCCCCCGCTGCCATGGCAACGCGCTTCAAACCCCCAACCGCCGCCCCGGCCCGGCCCGGCACGGACCGGCGTCACCGCCTCACCGCCCGGCGTGCCGCGTCACTCCACCCCTTCCCCTCCTGCCATTCCGCGTCACCGTCCGACGTGCCGCGTCACTGCGCCCCTCTCCCTCCCACCTACCCTCCCACGTTAACCCTCTCCACCCCGCGTTACCCCTCCTCCACACCGCGTCCCCTTCTCCACTTCGCGTCACCGCGCCCCGACGTCTTCGCGTCACTCCGCCCCCCCCCCTCCACCGAGCATCACCGCGTCAACCGCCGACGGCGTCAACGCGTCGCCGCGCCCCTCCACATCGCGTCACCGCCCCCCATCCCGGCATCACCGCGTCCCGCGCCACACCCCCTCCACTTCGCGTCACCGCGTCAATCCGCCCCCTCCACATAGCGTCACCGCCCCCCCTCTCCACCTCGCGTCTCCGAACCCCCACTTAGCGTCACGCGTCACCGGGATCAACACGTCACTCCGCCCCCCTGCACCATAGGTCACCCCCCCCCTGCACCATAGGTCACCATAGCGTTACCGCCCCCGGCGTCAACGCGACGGGCGGCCCACCCCTCCACACCGCGTCACCGCGTCACCGTCACCGCGTCATGCGCACCCTCCCCTCCCCGTAGCGTCACGCGTCAGCTCCCTCGACGTCACCATGTCCCATCTACACTAGTCCCACCTGCCCACACCGACCAACATGCCCCATCTACACTAGTCCCACCTGCCCACACCGCCCAACATGCCCCATCTACACTAGTCCCACCTGCCCACACCGCCCAACATGCCCCATCTACACTAGTCCCACCCGCCCACACCGACCAACATGCCCCATCTACATTAGTCCCACACCGGCCAACATGCCCCATCTACACTAGTCCCACACCGGCCAACATGCCCCATCTACACTAGTCCCACCCGCCCACACCGACCAACATGCCCCATCTACACTAGTCCCACCTGCCCACACCGACCAACATGCCCCATCTACACTAGTCCCACCCGCCCACACCGCCCAACATGCCCCATCTACACTAGTCCCACCCGCCCACACCGCCCAACATGCCCCATCTACACTAGTCCCACCCGCCCACACCGACCAACATGCCCCATCTACATTAGTCCCACACCGGCCAACATGCCCCATCTACACTAGTCCCACACCGGCCAACATGCCCCATCTACACTAGTCCCACCCGCCCACACCGACCAACATGCCCCATCTACACTAGTCCCACCTGCCCACACCGACCAACATGCCCCATCTACACTAGTCCCACACCGACCAACATGCCCCATCTACACTAGTCCCACACCGGCCAACATGCCCCATCTACACTAGTCCCACCTGCCCACACCGACCAACATGCCCCATCTACACTAGTCCCACCCGCCCACACCGACCAACATGCCCCATCTACACTAGTCCCACCCGCCCTCACCGACCAACATGCCCCATCTACACTAGTCCCACCCGCCCACACTGACCAACATGCCCCATCTACACTAGTCCCACCCGCCCTCACCGACCAACATGCCCCATCTACACTAGTCCCACCTGCCCACACCGACCAACATGCCCCATCTACACTAGTCCCACCCGCCCACACCGACCAACATGCCCCATCTACACTAGTCCCACACCGACCAACATGCCCCATCTACACTAGTCCCACCTGCCCACACTGACCAACATGCGCCATCTACACTAGTCCCACCTGCCCACACCGACCAACATGCCCCATCTACACTAGTCCCACCCGCCCACACCGACCAACATGCCCCATCTACACTAGTCCCACCCGCCCACACCGACCAACATGCCCCATCTACACTAGTCCCACCCGCCCACACCGACCAACATGCCCCATCTACACTAGTCCCACACCGACCAACATGCCCCATCTACACTAGTCCCACCCGCCCACACCGACCAACATGCCCCATCTACACTAGTCCCACACCGACCAACATGCCCCATCTACACTAGTCCCACACCGACCAACATGCCCCATCTACACTAGTCCCACCTGCCCACACCGACCAACATGCCCCATCTACACTAGTCCCACCTGCCCACACCGACCAACATGCCCCATCTACACTAGTCCCACCTGCCCACACCGACCAACATGCCCCATCTACACTAGTCCCACCTGCCCACACCGGCCAACATGCCCCATTTACACTAGTCCCACCCGCCCACACCGACCAACATGCCCCATCTACACTAGTCCCACCCGCCCACACCGACCAACATGCCCCATCTACACTAGTCCCACCCGCCCACACCGACCAACATGCCCCATCTACACTAGTCCCACACCGACCAACATGCCCCATCTACACTAGTCCCACCTGCCCACACCGACCAACATGCCCCATCTACACTAGTCCCACCTGCCCACACCGACCAACATGCCCCATCTACACTAGTCCCACCCGCCCACACCGACCAACATGCCCCATCTACACTAGTCCCACCCGCCCACACCGACCAACATGCCCCATCTACACTAGTCCCACACCGACCAACATGCCCCATCTACACTAGTCCCACCTGCCCACACCGGCCAACATGCCCCATCTACACTAGTCCCACACCGACCAACATGCCCCATCTACACTAGTCCCACCCGCCCACACCGGCCAACATGCCCCATCTACACTAGTCCCACACCGGCCAACATGCCCCATCTACACTAGTCCCACCTGCCCACACCGACCAACATGCCCCATCTACACTAGTCCCACCTGCCCACACCGACCAACATGCCCCATCTACACTAGTCCCACCTGCCCACACCGACCAACATGCCCCATCTACACTAGTCCCACACCGGCCAACATGCCCCATCTACACTAGTCCCACCTGCCCACACCGACCAACATGCCCCATCTACACTAGTCCCACACCGACCAACATGCCCCATCTACACTAGTCCCACCTGCCCACACCGACCAACATGCCCCATCTACACTAGTCCCACACCGGCCAACATGCCCCATCTACACTAGTCCCACCTGCCCACCCCGACCAACATGCCCCATCTACACTAGTCCCACACCGGCCAACATGCCCCATCTACACTAGTCCCACACGCCCACACCGGCCAACATGCCCCATCTACACTAGTCCCACCCGCCCACACCGGCCAACATGCCCCATCTACACTAGTCCCACACGCCCACACCGACCAACAAGCCCCATCTACACTAGTCCCACACCGACCAACATGCCCCATCTACACTAGTCCCACCTGCCCACACCGACCAACATGCCCCATCTACACTAGTCCCAACTACCCACACCGACCAACATGCCCCATCTACACTAGTCTCACACCGACCAACATGCCCCATCTACACTAGTCCCACCCGCCCACACCGACCAACATGCCCCATCTACACTAGTCCCACCTGCCCACACCGATCAACATGCCCCATCTACACTAGTCCCACCTACCCACACCGGCCAACATGCCCCATCTACACTAGTCCCACACCGACCAACATGCCCCATCTACACTAGTCCCACACTGACCAACATGCCCCATCTACACTAGTCCCACACCGACCAACATGCCCCATCTACACTAGTCCCACACCGACCAACATGCCCCATCTACACTAGTCCCACACTGACCACCATGCCCCATCTACACTAGTCCCAACCGCCCACACTGACCAACATGCCCCATCTACACTACTCCCACACTGACCAACATGCCCCATCTACACTAGTCCCACCCGCCCACACCGACCAACATGCCCCATCTACACTAGTCCCACCCGCCCACACCGACCAACATGCCCCATCTACACTAGTCCCACCCGCCCACACCGACCAACATGCCCCATCTACACTAGTCCCACCCGCCCACACCGACCAACATGCCCCATCTACACTAGTCCCACCCGCCCACACCGACCAACATGCCCCATCTACACTAGTCCCACCCGCCCACACCGACCAACATGCCCCATCTACACTAGTCCCACCCGCCCACACCGACCAACATGCCCCATCTACACTAGTCTCACCTGCCCACACCGACCAACATGCCCCATCTACACTAGTCCCACACCGCCCAACATGCCCCATCTACACTAGTCCCACCTGCCCACACCGACCAACATGCCCCATCTACACTAGTCCCACACCGGCCAACATGCCCCATCTACACTAGTCCCACCTGCCCACCCCGACCAACATGCCCCATCTACACTAGTCCCACACCGGCCAACATGCCCCATCTACACTAGTCCCACCTGCCCACACCGACCAACATGCCCCATCTACACTAGTCCCACCCGCCCACACCGACCAACATGCCCCATCTACACTAGTCCCACCTGCCCACACCGACCAACATGCCCCATCTACACTAGTCCCACCTGCCCACCCCGACCAACATGCCCCATCTACACTAGTCCCACCCGCCCACACCGACCAACATGCCCCATCTACACTAGTCCCACCTGCCCACACCGACCAACATGCCCCATCTACACTAGTCCCACCTGCCCACCCCGACCAACATGCCCCATCTACACTAGTCCCACCCGCCCACACCGACCAACATGCTCCATCTACACTAGTCCCACCTGCCCACCCCGACCAACATGCCCCATCTACACTAGTCCCACCTGCCCACACCGGCCAACATGCCCCATCTACACTAGTCCCACACCGACCAACACGCCCCATCTACACTAGTCCCACCTGCCCACACCGACCACCATGCCCCATCTACACTAGTCCCACACCGGCCAACACGCCCCATCTACACTAGTCCCACACCGACCAACATGCCCCATCTACACTAGTCCCACCTGCCCACACCGACCAACATGCCCCATCTACACTAGTCCCACCCGCCCACACCGACCAACATTCCCCATCTACACTAGTCCCACACAGACCAACATGCCCCATCTACACTAGTCCCACCCGCCCACACCGACCAACATGCCCCATCTACACTAGTCCCACCTGCCCACACCGACCAACATGCCCCATCTACACTAGTCCCACCTGCCCACACCGACCAACATGCCCCATCTACACTAGTCCCACACCGACCAACATGCCTCATCTACACTAGTCCCACCTGCCCACACCGACCAACATGCCCCATCTGCACTAGTCCCACCTGCCCACACCGACCAACATGCCCCATCTACACTAGTCCCACACCGGCCAACATGCCCCATCTACACTAGTCCCACCTGCCCACACCGACCAACATGCCCCATCTACACTAGTCCCACCCGCCCACACCGGCCAACATGCCCCATCTACACTAGTCCCACCTGCCCACACCGGCCAACATGCCCCATCTACACTAGTCCCACACCGACCAACACGCCCCATCTACACTAGTCCCACACCGGCCAACATGCCCCATCTACACTAGTCCCACACCGGCCAACATGCCCCATCTACACTAGTCCCACCTGCCCACACCGACCAACATGCCCCATCTACACTAGTCCCACACCGGCCAACATGCCCCATCTACACTAGTCCCACACCGACCAACACGCCCCATCTACACTAGTCCCACACCGGCCAACACGCCCCATCTACACTAGTCCCACACCGACCAACATGCCCCATCTACACTAGTCCCACCTGCCCACAACGACCAACATGCCCCATCTACACTAGTCCCACACCGACCAACATGCCCCATCTACACTAGTCCCACACCGACCAACATGCCCCATCTACACTAGTCCCACCTGCCCACACCGACCAACATGCCCCATCTACACTAGTCCCACACCGACCAACATGCCCCATCTACACTAGTCCCACCTGCCCACACCGACCAACATGCCCCATCTACACTAGTCCCACACCGGCCAACATGCCCCATCTACACTAGTCCCACACCGACCAACACGCCCCATCTACACTAGTCCCACACCGGCCAACACGCCCCATCTACACTTGTCCCACACCGGCCAACATGCCCCATCTACACTAGTCCCACCTGCCCACACCGACCAACATGCCCCATCTACACTAGTCCCACACCGACCAACATGCCCCATCTACACTAGTCCCACACCGACCAACATGCCCCATCTACACTAGTCCCACCTGCCCACACCGACCAACATGCCCCATCTACAATAGTCCCACACCGACCAACATGCCCCATCTACACTAGTCCCACCTGCCCACACCGACCAACATGCCCCATCTACACTAGTCCCACACCGACCAACATGCCCCATCTACACTAGTCCCACCCGCACACACCGGCCAACATGCCCCATCTACTCTAGTCCCACCTGCCCACACCGACCAACATGCCCCATCTACACTAGTCCCACACCGACCAACATGCCCCATCTACACTAGTCCCACCCGCCCACACCGACCAACATGCCCCATCTACACTAGTCCCACCCGCCCACACCGAACAACATGCCCCATCTACACTAGTCCCACCTGCCCACACCGACCAACATGCCCCATCTACAATAGTCCCACACCGACCAACATGCCCCATCTACACTAGTCCCACCTGCCCACACCGACCAACATGCCCCATCTACACTAGTCTCACACCGACCAACATGCCCCATCTACACTAGTCCCACCCGCCCACACCGACCAACATGCCCCATCTACACTAGTCCCACCTGCCCACACCGATCAACATGCCCCATCTACACTAGTCCCACCTACCCACACCGGCCAACATGCCCCATCTACACTAGTCCCACACCGACCAACATGCCCCATCTACACTAGTCCCACACTGACCAACATGCCCCATCTACACTAGTCCCACACCGACCAACATGCCCCATCTACACTAGTCCCACACCGACCAACATGCCCCATCTACACTAGTCCCACACTGACCACCATGCCCCATCTACACTAGTCCCAACCGCCCACACTGACCAACATGCCCCATCTACACTACTCCCACACTGACCAACATGCCCCATCTACACTAGTCCCACCCGCCCACACCGACCAACATGCCCCATCTACACTAGTCCCACCCGCCCACACCGACCAACATGCCCCATCTACACTAGTCCCACCCGCCCACACCGACCAACATGCCCCATCTACACTAGTCCCACCCGCCCACACCGACCAACATGCCCCATCTACACTAGTCCCACCCGCCCACACCGACCAACATGCCCCATCTACACTAGTCCCACCCGCCCACACCGACCAACATGCCCCATCTACACTAGTCCCACCCGCCCACACCGACCAACATGCCCCATCTACACTAGTCTCACCTGCCCACACCGACCAACATGCCCCATCTACACTAGTCCCACACCGCCCAACATGCCCCATCTACACTAGTCCCACCTGCCCACACCGACCAACATGCCCCATCTACACTAGTCCCACACCGGCCAACATGCCCCATCTACACTAGTCCCACCTGCCCACCCCGACCAACATGCCCCATCTACACTAGTCCCACACCGGCCAACATGCCCCATCTACACTAGTCCCACCTGCCCACACCGACCAACATGCCCCATCTACACTAGTCCCACCCGCCCACACCGACCAACATGCCCCATCTACACTAGTCCCACCTGCCCACACACCGACCAACATGCCCCATCTACACTAGTCCCACCTGCCCACCCCGACCAACATGCCCCATCTACACTAGTCCCACCCGCCCACACCGACCAACATGCCCCATCTACACTAGTCCCACCTGCCCACACCGACCAACATGCCCCATCTACACTAGTCCCACCTGCCCACCCCGACCAACATGCCCCATCTACACTAGTCCCACCCGCCCACACCGACCAACATGCTCCATCTACACTAGTCCCACCTGCCCACCCCGACCAACATGCCCCATCTACACTAGTCCCACCTGCCCACACCGGCCAACATGCCCCATCTACACTAGTCCCACACCGACCAACACGCCCCATCTACACTAGTCCCACCTGCCCACACCGACCACCATGCCCCATCTACACTAGTCCCACACCGGCCAACACGCCCCATCTACACTAGTCCCACACCGACCAACATGCCCCATCTACACTAGTCCCACCTGCCCACACCGACCAACATGCCCCATCTACACTAGTCCCACCCGCCCACACCGACCAACATTCCCCATCTACACTAGTCCCACACAGACCAACATGCCCCATCTACACTAGTCCCACCCGCCCACACCGACCAACATGCCCCATCTACACTAGTCCCACCTGCCCACACCGACCAACATGCCCCATCTACACTAGTCCCACCTGCCCACACCGACCAACATGCCCCATCTACACTAGTCCCACACCGACCAACATGCCTCATCTACACTAGTCCCACCTGCCCACACCGACCAACATGCCCCATCTGCACTAGTCCCACCTGCCCACACCGACCAACATGCCCCATCTA
Organism: Rhinoraja longicauda; assembly: GCF_053455715.1. Lineage (NCBI taxonomy): Eukaryota > Metazoa > Chordata > Chondrichthyes > Rajiformes > Arhynchobatidae > Rhinoraja > Rhinoraja longicauda. Next base: position 9,801 of record NW_027602622.1, on the reverse strand, counting down.
CACTAGTCCCACACCGGCCAACATGCCCCATCTACACTAGTCCCACCTGCCCACACCGACCAACATGCCCCATCTACACTAGTCCCACCCGCCCACACCGGCCAACATGCCCCATCTACACTAGTCCCACCTGCCCACACCGGCCAACATGCCCCATCTACACTAGTCCCACACCGACCAACACGCCCCATCTACACTAGTCCCACACCGGCCAACATGCCCCATCTACACTAGTCCCACACCGGCCAACATGCCCCATCTACACTAGTCCCACCTGCCCACACCGACCAACATGCCCCATCTACACTAGTCCCACACCGGCCAACATGCCCCATCTACACTAGTCCCACACCGACCAACACGCCCCATCTACACTAGTCCCACACCGGCCAACACGCCCCATCTACACTAGTCCCACACCGACCAACATGCCCCATCTACACTAGTCCCACCTGCCCACAACGACCAACATGCCCCATCTACACTAGTCCCACACCGACCAACATGCCCCATCTACACTAGTCCCACACCGACCAACATGCCCCATCTACACTAGTCCCACCTGCCCACACCGACCAACATGCCCCATCTACACTAGTCCCACACCGACCAACATGCCCCATCTACACTAGTCCCACCTGCCCACACCGACCAACATGCCCCATCTACACTAGTCCCACACCGGCCAACATGCCCCATCTACACTAGTCCCACACCGACCAACACGCCCCATCTACACTAGTCCCACACCGGCCAACACGCCCCATCTACACTTGTCCCACACCGGCCAACATGCCCCATCTACACTAGTCCCACCTGCCCACACCGACCAACATGCCCCATCTACACTAGTCCCACACCGACCAACATGCCCCATCTACACTAGTCCCACACCGACCAACATGCCCCATCTACACTAGTCCCACCTGCCCACACCGACCAACATGCCCCATCTACAATAGTCCCACACCGACCAACATGCCCCATCTACACTAGTCCCACCTGCCCACACCGACCAACATGCCCCATCTACACTAGTCCCACACCGACCAACATGCCCCATCTACACTAGTCCCACCCGCACACACCGGCCAACATGCCCCATCTACTCTAGTCCCACCTGCCCACACCGACCAACATGCCCCATCTACACTAGTCCCACACCGACCAACATGCCCCATCTACACTAGTCCCACCCGCCCACACCGACCAACATGCCCCATCTACACTAGTCCCACCCGCCCACACCGAACAACATGCCCCATCTACACTAGTCCCACCTGCCCACACCGACCAACATGCCCCATCTACAATAGTCCCACACCGACCAACATGCCCCATCTACACTAGTCCCACCTGCCCACACCGACCAACATGCCCCATCTACACTAGTCCCACACCGACCAACATTCCCCATCTACACTAGTCCCACCCGCCCACACCGGCCAACATGCCCCATCTACTCTAGTCCCACCTGCCCACACCGACCAACATGCCCCATCTACACTAGTCCCACACCGACCAACATGCCCCATCTACACTAGTCCCACCCGCCCACACCGACCAACATGCCCCATCTACACTAGTCCCACCCGCCCACACCGACCAACATGCCCCATCTACACTAGTCCCACACTGACCAACATGCCCCATCTACACTAGTCCCACCTGCCCACACCGACCAACATGCCCCATCTACACTAGTCCCACCTGCCCACACCGAACAACATGCCCCATCTACACTAGTCCCACCTGCCCACACCGACCAACATGCCCCATCTACACTAGTCCCACCTGCCCACACCGACCAACATGCCCCATCTACACTAGTCCCACCTGCCCACACCGACCAACATGCCCCATCTACACTAGTCCCACCTGCCCAGACCGACCAACATGCCCCATCTACACTAGTCCCACCTGCCCACACCGGCCAACATGCGCCATCTACACTAGTCCCACCTGCCCACACCGACCAACATGCCCCTTCTACACTAGTCCCACACCGACCAACATGCCGTCTACACTAATCCCTCCTGCCCACACCGACCAACATGCCCCATCTACACTAGTCCCACCTGCCCACACCGACCAACATGCTGCATCTACACTAGTCCCACCTGCCCACACCGACCAACATGCCCCATCTACACTAGTCTCACACCGACCATCATGCCGCATCTACACTAGTCCCACCTGCCCACACCGACCAACATGCCCCATCTACACTAGTCCCATCTGCCCACACCGACCAACATGCCCATCTACACTAGTCCCACCTACCCACACCGGCCAACATGCCCCATCTACACTAGTCCCACACAAACCAACATGACCCATCTACACTAGTCCCACACCGGCCAACATGCCCCATCTACACTAGTCCCACCTGCCCACACCGACCAACATGCCCCATCTACACTAGTCCCACCTGCCCACCCCGACCAACATGCCCCATCTACACTAGTCCCACCTGCCCACACCGACCAACATGCCCCATCTACACTAGTCCCACCTGCCCACACCGACCAACATGCCCCATCTACACTAGTCCCACCTGCCCACACCGACCAACATGCCCCATATACACTAGTCCCACCTGCCCACACCGACCAACATGCCCCATCTACACTAGTCCCACACCGACCAACATGCCGCATTTACACTAGTCCCACCTGCCCACACCGACCAACATGCCCCATCTACACTAGTCCCACCTGCACGCACCGACCAACATGCCCCATCTACACTAGTCCCACCTGCCCACACCGACCAACATGCCGCATCTACACTAGTCCCACCTGCCCACACCGACCAACATGTCGCATCTACACTTGTCCCACCTGCCCACACCGACCAACATGCCCCATCTACACTAGTCCCACACCGACCAACATGCCGCATCTACACTAGTCCCACCTGCCCACACCGACCAACATGCCTCATCTACACTAGTCCCACCTGCCCACACCAGCCAACATGCCCCATCTACACTAGTCCCACACCGACCAACATGACCCATCTACACTAGTCCCACACCGGCCAACATGCCCCATCTACACTAGTCCCACCTGCCCACACCGACCAACATGCCCCATCTACACTAGTCCCACCTGCCCACACCGACCAACATGCCCCATCTACACTAGTCCCACCTGCCCACACCGACCAACATGCCCCATCTACACTAGTCCCACCTGCCCACTCCGACCAACATGCCCCATCTACACTAGTCCCACCTGCCCACACCGACCAACATGCCCCATCTACACTAGTCCCACCTGCCCACACTGACCAACATGCCCCATCCACACTAGTCCCACCTGCCCACACCGACTAACATGCCCCATCTACACTAGTCCCACCCGCCCACAACGACCAACATGCCCCATCTACACTAGTCCCACACCGACCTACATGCCCCATCTACACTAGTCCCACACCGGCCAACATGCCCCATCTACACTAGTCCCACCTGCCCACCCCGACTAACATGCCCCATCTACACTAGTCCCACCTGCCCACACCGACCAACATGCCCCATCTACACTAGTCCCACCTGCCCACACCGACCAACATGCCCCATCTACACTAGTCCCACCTGCCCACACCGACCAACATGCCCCATCTACACTAGTCCCACATGCCAACACCAACCAACATGCCCCATCTACACTAGTCCCACACCGACCAACATGCCGCATCTACACTAGTCCCACCTGCCCACACCGACCAACATGCCCCATCTACACTAGTCCCACCTGCCCACACCGGCCAACATGCCCCATCTACACTAGTCCCAAACCGACCAACATGACCCATCTACACTAGTCCCACACCGGCCAACATGCCCCATCTACACTAGTCCCATCTGCCCACACCGACCAACATGCCCCATCTACACTAGTCCCACCTGCCCACTCCGACCAACATGCCCCATCTACACTAGTCCCACCTGCCCACACCGACCAACATGCCCCATCTACACTAGTCCCACCTGCCCACACCGATCAACATGCCCCATCCACACTAGTCCCACCTGCCCACACCAACTAACATGCCCCATCTACACTAGTCCCACCCGCCCACAACGACCAACATGCCCCATCTACACTAGTCCCACACCGACCAACATGCCCCATCTACACTAGTCCCACACCGGCCAACATGCCCCATCTACACTAGTCCCACCTGCCCACACCGACCAACATGCCCCATCTACTAGTCCCGCCTGCCCACACCGACCAACATGCCCCATCTAGACAAGTCCCACCTGCCCACACCGACCAACATGCCCCATCTACACTAGTCCCACCTGCCCACACCGACCAACGTGCCCCATCTATACTAGTCCCACCAGCCCACACCGACCAACGTGCCCCATCTACACTAGTCCCACCTGCCCACACCGACCAACATGCCCCATCTACACTTGTCCCACCCGCCCACACCGACCAACGTGCCCCATCTACACTAGTCCCACCCGCCCACACCGACCAACGTGCCCCATCTACACTAGTCCCACCTGCCCACACCAGCCCACTAGCCCGATCTACATCAGTCATACAGTGCGGAAACAGGCCCTTCAGCCCAACTTGCCCACACCAGCCTACTAGCCCCATCCACACTAGTCGTGGAAACAGGCCTTTCATCCCAAATTGCCCACATCGGCCTACTAGCCCCATCTACACTAGTCCCACCTGCCCGCATTTGGCCCATATCCCTCCGAACCCGTCCTATCCATGTACCTGTCCAAGCGTCTCTTAAACGTTGCGATTGTCCCTGCCTCAACTACCTCCTCCGGCAGCTCGTTCCATACACCCATGTGTGGAAATGTTACCCCTCAGGTTCCTATTAAATCTTTCATCTTTCCCCCCCTCCCTCACCTTAAACCCATGTCCTCTGGTCCTCGATTCCCCAACTCTGGGTTAAAAGACGTTTTGACCCCAGAGTTTGCCCGATTAATCCAAATCTGCCACATTTTGATAAACTGTGTGATAGTGTGAGCTGTGAGGAAGATGCTATGAGGTTGCAGGGTGACTTGGACAGGTTGTGTGAGTGGGCGGATGCATGGCAGATGCAGTTGAATGTGGATAAGTGTGAGGTTATCCACTTTGGTGGTAAGAATAGGAAGGCAGATTATTATCTGTATGGTGTCAAGTTAGGAAAAGGGGACGTACAACGAGACCTGGGTGTCTTGGTACACCAGTCACTGAAGGTAAGCTTGCAGGTACAGTAGGCAGTGAAGAAAGCTGATGGCATGTTGGCCTTCATGACAAGACTGGGCTTGTATTCACTGGAGTTTAGAAGGATGAGAGGGGGATCTTATAGACATGTAAAATTATAAAAGGACTGGACAAGCTAGATGCAGGAAACATGTTCCCAATGTTGGAAAGGTAACTCGGTGGATGTAGAATGCATGGACTAACATGGAGGTTTTCTCTCACACTCAGAGATAACAGGTGCAGGAGGTGGCCATTCGGCCCTTCGAGCCTGTACGCACTGTCATTCATTGTGATCGCGGCTGATCATTCACAATCAGTAACCCGTGCCTGCCTTCTCCCCATATCCCTTGATTCTGCTAGCCCCTAGAGCTCTATCTAACTCTCTCTTGAAAACATCCAATGAATTGGCCTCCACTGCCCTCTGTGGCAGAAAATCCCATAGATTTACAACTCTCTGGGTGAGAAAGTTTCTCCTTATCTCCGTTCTAAATGGCCGACCCCTTATTCTTAGACTGTATGTGTGGCCCCTGGTTCGGGACTCCCCCAACATCGGGAACATGTTTCCTGCCTCTAGCGTGTCTAATCCCTTAATAATCTTACATGTTTCGATAAGATCCCCTCTCATCCTTCTAAATTGCAGCATATACAAGCCTAGTCGCTCCAGTCTTTCAACATATCCCACCATCCCGGGGATTAACCTGGTAAACCTATGCTGCACGCCCTCAATAGCAAGAATGTCCTTCCTCAAATTTGGAGACCAAAACATTGGGAACATTTTTCCTGCATCTAGCTTGTCCAGTCCTTTTATAATTTTATACGTCTCTATAAGATCCCCCTCTCATCCCTCTAAACTCCAATGAATACAAGCCCGGTCTTTCCAATCTTTCCTCATACGACAGTCCCGCCATCCCGGGGATTAACCTGGTGAACCTACGCTGCACTGCCTCAATAGCAAGGACATCCTTCCTCAAATTAGGAGTCCAAAACTGCACCCAATACTCCAGGTGCGGTCTCACCAGGGCCCTGTACAACTGCAGAAGGACCTCTTTGCTCCTGTACTCAACTCCTCTCGTTATGAAGGCCAACATGTCATTGGCTTTCTTCACTGCCTGCTGTACCTGCACGCTTACTTTCAGTGACTGGTGTACAAGGACACCCAGGTCTCGCTGCACTTCCCCCTTACCCAACCTAACACCATTGAGATAATAATCTGCCTTCATGTTCTTGCCACCAAAATGGATAACCTCACATTTCTCCACATTAATGTGGTCTTGGATGGAGCTGTTGCCAAACTGGGCTGTGATGTATTCCGATAAGATGCTTTCTATGGTGCATCTGTAGAAGTTGGTGAGAGTTGTAGGGGACATGCCAAACTTTCTAAAACTTCTGAGGAACTAGAGGTGTTGGTGTCCACTACAGGCCATATCTTCACATCCCCTCCCCTCTCTGTGTTCCACAGAGACCGTTCCCTCCGTAACTCCCTGGTCCACTCGTCCCTTCCTACCCAAACCACCCCATCCCCGGGCACTTTCCCCTGCAACCGCACGAGATGCAACACCTGTCCCTTTACCTCCCCCTTCAACTCCATCCAAGGACCCAAACAGTCTTTCCAGGTGAGGCAGAGGTTCACCTGCACCTCCTCCAACCTCATCTATTGCATCCGCTGCTCTAGATGTCAACTTATTTACATCGGCGAAACCAAACGCAGGCTCGGCGATCGTTTTGCTCAACACCTGCGCTCAGTCCGCCTTAACCAACCTGATCTCCCGGTGGCTCAGCATTTCAACTCCCCCTCCCACTCCCAGTCTGACCTTTCTGTCATGGGCCTCCTCCACTGCCATAGTGAGGCCCACCGCAAATTGGAGGAACAGCACCTCATATTTCGCCTGGGCAGCTTGCAGTCCGGCGGTATGAACATTGACTTAGACAATAGACAATAGACAATAGGTGCAGGAGGAGGCCATTCGGCCCTTTGAGCCAACACCGTCATTCAATTCACCTTGGCAAAATGGATAAAAAACTGGCTTAGTGACAGAAGGCAGAGGGTGATGGTAGAAGGTTGCTTCTGTGACTGGAGGCCGGTGTCCAGTGGGGTGCCGCAGGGATCGGTGTTGGGTCCCTTACTGGTTGTAATCTACATTAATGATCTGGATGTCAACGTACAGGGCATGATCTGCAAGTTTGCAGATGACACAACGTTAGGAGGTGGTGGTGAATAGCGAGGAAGGGATCTGCAAGCTGCAGGAAGATATAGATGAGATGGTCAGATGGGCAGATGGAATTTAATCCTGAAAAGTGCGAGGTGATGCACTTTGGCAGGAATAACTTGGAGAGGGAGTACACCATGAATGGAAGGACCCTAGGGAAGACAGGGGTACAGAGGGACCTTGGAGTACAGGTACACAAGTCCTTGAAGGCAGCAGGACAGGTGGACAGGGTGGTCAAAAAGGCATATGGGTTACTGGCCTTCATTAGCCGGGGCATCGAATATAAAAGTAGGGGGGTAATGATGGAATTGTACAGAACACTGGTGAGGCCACAGCTGGAGTATTGTGTACAGTTCTGGACACCACATTATAGAAAGGATGTGATAGCTTTGGAGAGGGTGCAGAGGAGATTCACCAGGATGCTGCCTCGATGGGATGAAGGGCCTCGGCTATGAGGAGAGACTGGGCAGACTGGGGTTGTTTTCCCTGGAGCAGAGAAGGCTGAGAGGGGACATGATCGAGGTGTACAAGATCATGAGGGGCATAGATAAGGTAGATGGCGGGGAACTTCTTCCACTGGTGGAAGGTTCAACAACGAGGGGACATAGATACAGGGTAAGGGGAGGGAGGTTTCGGGGGGATGTGAGAAAGAACTTTTTCACCCAGAGGGCGGTTGGAGTCTGGAACTCACTGCCTGGGGTGGTGGTGGAGGCGGGAACACTCACAACGTTTAAGAGGCATTTGGATGGGCACTTGAAATGCTACAACATTCAGGGCTACGGTCCAAATGCGGGAAAATGGGATTAAAATTAGACTGTGTTTGGTAACGGGTGGCACGGACACGATGGGCCGAAGGGCCTCTTTCTGTGCTGTAGGACTCAATGACTCTATGACTCAATATGATCAAGGCTGATCATTCTCAATCAGTACCCCGTTCCTGCCTCCTCCACTGCTTTCTGAGGCAGAGAATTCCACAGATTTACAACTCTAAAGATGGAGAAAGAGGATTGTTTACCATTCGATATTGGTGCGATCCTCTTAGCTCCAATAAATTTAAATAAAAAAACATATGGAGGTAATCCCATTATACACAGTGTTATCCGTACCTGGAAACAATTAAAGCTTACGTTAAAATTGAGTAAATTATCTGTTTTCCTTCCTATTGCGAATAATCCTTCTTTTAAACCGTCTGTCTTAGATAGAGGCTTTGCTCAATGGAAAAGTTATGGAATTAAAAGGGTGGGAGATCTTTATCATAAGGGAACTTTTCTTTCGTTTCAGGAGTTACAGCAGAAGTACGGATTACATGTTAATAATTATTTTAGATATTTACAACTTAGAGATTATGTAAAATCACACATGCAAGAATATAAGTTTAGAGGTCCAGAAACACTTGATGTATGCCTGAATCGACATTATAACTCAAATAAATTAATATCTTTTATTTACAATATTCTCCTTGACATTGACATTCCGTCATCAGAATCTTATAGACGAGCATGGGAGGACGAATTGAATCAAGTTATAATGCAAGATATATGGGATGAAAGTTTACAACATATACATCAATGTTCATTGAATACTAGACATTCCTTAATACAATTTAAAATAATACATAGATTACATTATTCGAAGACGAAATTAAATAGGATTTTTCCTAGTATCTCTCCTATGTGTGATAAATGTCAATTTCAAGAAGCTAATTTAACTCATATTTTCGTAACTTGTATAAAAATGCAAAACTTCTGGTTGGAGATTTTTAAAATAGTTTCTAAAGTTATTAATAAAAAATTAGATATGGACCCAAAATTAATTATATTAGGATTATCAGAATATACTACAAATTTTACAGTAAGTCAGGTACATTTTCTTGATTACAGTCTAATAACTGCGAAAAAACTAATACTTAAATTTTGGAAAAAAACCAATAACCCCCACAATTAAAATGTGGACTATGGAAATGACAGAGACCCTGCATTTGGAAAAAATAAGGTTTGCCTTAATCGACAAACCTGAGTTATTCTTAAAAATATGGTCTCCATTTATTGAATTTTTAGAAAAGTAAATGGGTTTGGCACAGGACTAAAATAAAAAAAAAATAAAAAAATTTAAATAAAAAGTTGAAACTTGAGTTGGGGGTTGGATGTACAGCTGTGGTTTTTGTCTCCCGGATCTACTCCCGTTAATTTTTATTGTTAGATCTTTTTACAACAAAGATTTACAACTCTCTGACCGAAAAAGTTTTTCCTCATCTCCGTTCTAAATGGCCCTACCCCTTATTCTTAAAACTGTGGCCCCTGTTCTGGACTCCCCCAACATTGGGAACATGTTTCCTGCCTCTAACGTGTCCAACCCCTTAATAATCTTAT
>NW_027602621.1:0-31472 GCF_053455715.1 Rhinoraja longicauda | reverse complement strand
CCCCCACCCCCGGACCTTTCACTAATGCGCTCCCCCCTCCCCCCCCCCCCTGACCTTTCACTAATGCGCTCCCCCCTCCCCCCCCCCCCCCCCGACCTTTCACTGATGCGCTCCCCCCCCGACCTGTTGGTGCTGGGGGCAAGAGAGAGTAGGGGAAATGGGTGTGCTGGGGAAAGGGGGGGGGGGTGGGGGAGAGTAAGAGTGTGTCTGGGGGAGAGAGAATGGTGGCGGGGTCTGAGAATGGGGACTGGGGAGGGGGACAACAGGGGTCGTCCGGAGGGGGCTTGGTGGTGGGGGAAAGAGGGGTACTGGGAAAAGGGGAGGTCGTGGGGAAAGGGGGGGTGTGGGGAGAGTAAGATTGGGGTTGGGGGAGGAGAGAATGGGGGGGGGGGTGGGAATGGGCCCAACGGGCACACTTGTGCTAGTATACTACTAAAACTCAGATCTTGTGTTATATATATATATATGCGCGTAACAGCGGTTTCTCTGATTTCGCCCTCCCCCCTCCCCCCCTTCCCCCCTCCACCTCCCTCCCCTCCCTCCCCTCACCTCCTCCCTCCACACATCCCTCCACACCTCCCTCCTCCCTCCCTCCCCTCCCTCCCCTCCCGGTTACAATGGAAACCCTACGAGGACGGGCCCAACGGGGAAAGAGGGGTACTGGGAAAAGGGGAGGTCCCCCTCCCTCCCCCTTCCCCCCTCCCCTCCACCCCTCCCTCCCCCTCCCCCCTACCCCTCTCCCTCCCCCCTTCCCCCCTCCCCCTCCCTCCCCCTCCCCTCCTCCCTCCACACCTCCCTCATCCCTCCCTCCCCCTTCCCTCCCTCCCCTCCTCCCGGTTACAATGGAAACCCTACGAGGACGGGCCAATGGGGAAAGAGGGGTACTGGGAAAAGGGGAGGTCCTCCTCCCTCCCCCCTCCCCTCCCCCTCCCTCCCCTCCCTCCCCCCTCCCCATCCCCTCCCTCCCCCCTCCCCCTCCCTCCCCCCTCCACCCGCCTCCCTCCCCCCTTCCCCCCTCCCCCTCCCCTCCTCCCTCCACACTTCCCTCCTCCCTCCCTCCCCCTTCCCTCCCTCCCCTCTTCCCGGTTACAATGGAAACCCTACGAGGACGGGCCCAACGGGGAAAGAGGGGTACTGGGAAAAGGGGAGGTCCCCATCCCTCCCCCCTTCCCCCCTCCCCTCCCCCTCCCTCCCCCCTCCCCCCCTACCTGCCTCCCTCCCCTCTCCCCCCTTCCCCCCCTCACCCCCCCTCCCTCCCCTCCTCCCTCCATACCTCCCTCTTCCTTCCCTCCCCCTTCCCTCCCTCCCCTCCTCCCGGTTACAATGGAAACCCTACGAGGACGGGCCCAACGGGGAAAGAGGGGTACTGGGAAAAGGGGAGGTCCTCCTCCCTCCCCCTTCCCCCTTCCCTCCCTTCCCCTCCCCCTCCCCTCCCCCCTCCCTCTCCCTCCCCTCTCCCTCCCCTTCCCCCCTCCCCTCCCCCTCCCTCCCCCTCCCCCCTACCCCCCTCCCTCCCCTCTCCCTCCCCCTCCCCCATTCCCCCCTCCCCTCCCCCCCTCCCTCCCCCCTCCACACCTCCCTCCTCCCTCCCTCCCCCTTCCCTCCCCCCCACTTCCCCCCCACTCCCCTCCTGGTTACAATGGAAACCCTACGAGGACGGGCCCAACGGGGAAAGAGGGGTACTGGGAAAAGGGGAGGTCCCCCTCCCTCCCCCTTCCCCCTCCCCCCTCCCTCTCCCCCCCTACCCCTCTCCCTCCCCCTCCCCCCCTTCCCCCCTCCCCTCCCCCCTCCCTCCCCCTCCCCTCCTCCCTCCACACCTCCCTCCTCCCTCCCTCCCTCCCCCTTCCCTCCCTCCCCTCCTCCCGGTTACAATGGAAACCCTACGAGGACGGGCCCAATGGGGAAAGAGGGGTACTGGGAAAAGGGGAGGTCCCCCTCCCTCCCCCCATCCCCTCCCCCTACCCCCCTCCCTCCCCTCTCCCTCCCCCCCTCCCTCCCCCTCCCCTCCCCCCCTCCCTCCCCCTCCCCTCTTCCCTCCCTCCCCCTTCCCACCCCCCCACTCCCCTCCCGGTTACAATGGAAACCCTACGAGGACGGGCCCAACGGGCACACTTGTGCTAGTATATATATAAAAGTTTATATATATATATACACCCCACTCTCCCTGCCCGCACCCCACTCTCCCCCCACCCCAATCTTCCCTCCTTCCCACCCTGCCCTCCTCCCAGAGGAGAAGGAGCAACTGACAGCGGGCGGCAGCCTCACTAACGACATCCATCTTGTTCAGACGAGTGATGAGAGAGGTTGTGCGTGCCCCATTGTGACGTCATACGCAGAGCACTTTGAAAAGTTTGGTTAGAAATGAAATTAGAAATGAAACTTTGAAACTTTAAAATCTCTCTAACTTAAAAAATATAAGACCAATTAAAATAAAACCTGTTTTAAACAGTCGACAGGAGAGTGGTGATTAAGGTGGTGCTAAAATTGTGGTGCTATGGTTTACCGTTTTGGCTGTAGGTGCACATGTCCAGAACCAAATCTCAAATTTCAACATTTCAGAGAGATATATGTAAACACACACACACACACACACACACACACACATATATATATATATATATATATATATATATATATATATATATATATATATATATATATATATATATATATGTGTAAGATCTGAGTTTTAGTATATGGAGATAGATGGATATATATATAGGTCACTTTCAGATCCTCCGCCACACTCTACTCCACCAAACCGCATCCCCAGGGATTACTTGTGTTTTTGTGGAGCCATTAAAAATAAATTCTGCATCTAGTCAGTCTGTTATTTTGCATTCTACAACAATATATTACTGCGTGCTTAAAAAACAGTTAACATAGCCTCTGTTTGATAATGGATTGGGTGGGGTACCCTGAGGATAAATATAAGCATGTTATGTTCCTTCATAGGAAACTGCTCTGCAAGAGGCAGACATATTCCTACAGACACATTATGGAGGATAGAGAAAATCAGACGAGTAAACTTTTCAGCAAGTACCTTGTCGTTTGGGAACAATCTGAGCACCTCATGTGGTCAGTCATGACGTATACATCAATGTACATACCACTCCTGCTAAAGATTCTTGATTAGTAATGGCTTGGCAAGCAATGGGTGAATGCTATTAAGACCTTACTCCCAATCTTCCATGGCCAATTACCTTGCTCATTTTAAGAATAAAAATGTCATGCATGACTGATAAGAAACCACTTTTAAAATTTTCATGCAAATTCTTTTCACCGTGTAATAACGTCAACTTAAGTTGAGTTTATTGTCATATGCACAAGCAGCACCACAGCACATAGATTCAGACAAACACACAAAAAACAAATTATACATTTTTAAAAAATGAAAGAAAAAACATTGGTGCAATAATTAGAAAAAAACCAAGTCTATGGTCGGGCAAGAGGAGGATTGTGGTGTTCCAGTTCGAAGTAGGATTAGTGTTGTGCAGGTGGGTTCAAGAACATGGTAGTTATACAAAAGTAGCTGTTCCTGAACCTGTGGTGTGAGGTTCAGGGTTCTGCAACTCCTGCCCAATGGTGGCAGTGAGAAGAGGGCATGGCTCAGATGGTGGAGATCCTTGATGATAGAAGGTAGACACAAAATGCTGGAGTAACTCAGCGGGACAGGCAGCATCTCTAGAAAGAAGGAATGGGTGACGTTTCGGGTCGAGACCCTTCTTCAGACTGATGTCAGGGGAGGGGGCGAGACAAAGATAGAATGTTGTCGGAGACAGTAAGACTAGTGGGAGAACTGGGAAGGGAGTGGGGATGGAGAGGGAAAGCAAGGGCGATCTGAAGTTAGAGAAGCCAATGTTCATACCACTGAGATGTAAACTACCCGAGCGAAATATGAGGTGTTGTTCCTCCAATTTGCGCTGGGCCTCACTCTGACAATGGACGAGGCCCAGGACAGAAACGTCAGATTGGGAATGGGACGGAGAGTTGAAGTGCTGAGCCATCGGGAGATCAGGTAGGTTAAGACGGAGGTGTTCAGCGAAACGATCGGCGAGCCTGCGCTTGGTCTCGCTGATGTAGAGAGGTTGACACCTGGAACAGCGGATACAGTAGGTAAGGTTGGAGGAGGTGCAAGTGAACCTCTGCCTCATCTGAAAAGACTGTTTAGGTCCTTGGATGGTCGAGGGTGGAGGTAAAGCGACAGGTGTTGCATCTCCTGCGGTTGCAGGGGAAAGTACCTGGGGATGGGGTGGTTTGGGTGAGAAGGGACGAGTTGACCAGGGAGTTTTGGAAAGAACGCAGAAAGCAGAAAGGGGTGGAGATAGGAAGATGTGGCCAATAGTGGGATCCCGTTGGAGGTGGCGAAAATGTTTGCCTCATGTAGATGCTTTTGATGGAGGGAAGGGCTGTGCCTATGATGTGTCCATCACTCTCTGCAGCCTCCTTTGTTCCAGAAATGAAGAGGGAAGATATTTCGCGTACTTAATTGTTCAGTAGTAATTCAACTGGTTTTATATGTGTTTCTTCAATGCAATGACATGCGTTCAATGGAAAATTATTTTCTCCACAACACATGGTAACTATAATGTAATTTACCTTCCCTGCAAGCTATTTGTCCTGTGCACTCGATAATCAGCCCAAAGTTTCAGCTCTTTTCAAATATTGTGAACTATTCTGATTTTGCATGCAGAACCTTCATTAAACATTTGCAGGATGAAAAAAACACTTTGTGATAAAGATCCAGTGGCCATGAGGTGAACAGTAACAAGGAAAGTTCAGGTGGTCCAACACAGGCAGTTGTCCATGTAAGATATGAAAATAACATTCTGTTTTCCAGGCGATTAGTGGTTAAAGTAAACATTTTATAAACTGTGTACTAATTATACATAGATATGATGCATTGCACCAATGAAATATGCAATAAAAATAAAACAAATGTTAACTGTTAAATTATGTAAACTTGTTGCAAATGTAATCTTGCCATGTAATTGAAACGCCATGAGTTGGAAATATTCAGACCACCCAAGCTGCTATTTTTGTTATTACTGCTGGATGAAATGGAAACAAATTAATTATTTTGCCAAATAACCAGATTATAGGAGGTACTACGTAACAGAGGACACATGGGTACGAATAGAAAGAGACACAGGATCAGCATCTAACAATGTTAGATTGTATAAGATGTTGCCAAAGTTCCATTGCACCACATTAAAGTAGAGAATACATGCATAATGTCTCCTCCTGTCATCTTTAGCTATCAGATGATAACATGGGAAGATTCGTGATTGAATTACCTCAAGCTAGGCCAAGTTAAGATGAGCATAATTGTCGCAGTGATTTTCTTTCCGTGAGTGACTCTTTAGAGATATTTCCCTATCAGCGCTTGCCGAGGATACCTGCTTTCCGAGGCAATGATCACATCCTGCAACTAATCAGAGGGGAAAACTTTCAATGCCCGAATGTTTATTTATTGGGAAAGATGAACTAGTTTGTATGTACGGTCAGTCTGCGTTTTTATGGATTGTAATTCATGCCCATTTAGGATTAGGTCTATCATTGTCACGTGTACTCAAGTATAGTAAAAGATTTTCATTTGCATCCAATCAAATCAGAATACTATACATAAATACAATTAAACCAAACTCAAGTACGACAGGTAGAGTGAAGGGAGAAGATATACAGCAAGAGTGCAGAATATAGTTCCCAGCATTATAGCTCAACGGTTCCACAGACAAAGTTCACTGTTCATAGGGTAGACACATAAAGCTGGAGTAATTCAGCAGGACAGGCAGCATCTCTGGAGTGATGGAATGGGTAATGTTTCGGGTCAAGACCCTTCTTCATTCTGGTTAGGGATAAGGGAAATGAGAGATATAGATGGTGATGTGGAGAGATAAAGAACAATGAATGAAAAATATTCAAAAAAGTAACGATGACAGAAGCTGTTTGCCAGGTGAAAATGAGAAGCTGGTGTGATTTGGATGCGGGTGGGATAGAGAGAAAGGGAATGCCGGGGCTACCTGAAGTGAGAGAATTCAATATTCGTACCACCTCTAAGCTGCCCAAGCGAAATATGAGAAGAGGGAGTGACCAGAGTAAGACTCGTTCTAGATCATGCAGATGGCCTTGCCAAGGAAGCGTGAGGTGTAACTAGTCAATGGAAGGGAGGTTGGATTGTGCGATGATCTAGGTTGTATCCTCTGCTTGATGTAGATGGAGTGGCGGTTGTCATTTGGACGTATGTCTAGGTGGAGCTTCAGGCAGGTAAGGCAATAATACCTCACTGATTATTAGTCAACCTGAACAATTAACTGGTTTGGTTTGCTTGTACTTGAATAACAAATCCTGATCATGCAGGGAGAAACATCACTATTTAAAAAATAATCTTTTGAAGATTTATTTTACGTCATTTAGAGGGTATAACATGTGGTTGTGTTATTTTCTATGCCAACTATGTATTGAAGTAAAACCCATTACATTGAATCTAAATACTGTAGAAGTGCTAACACTTTCTATGTGATTAATCACCACCACACAGCTTGAATAAGAGAGTTAATGGCAATACTTGCGTAAATATCTTTGCAAATTTTATGCGTGCAATGTTGTATTTCAAATGCACAGGTCCTGGTAATTACTAACTCAGTGGTATACATGTACTGGCCCACTTCAGCACTATTCAGGTCGGGGCTCCAGTCCTCATGGGGCATTCTACACTAATGCACAGCTCTGCTGGAACTATTCTGTACTGTTTGTGTTCACTGATTTGATTGCAAGAGAAATGAACAGAGGAGTGAGTATTCTTTTTCTTAGATTTGGAACCCAGCAACCTTGTAGATGAATTAGTGAGCAGGGGCATTTCTACTGTGCTGGGGATGTCGAGAGTTGACAAGCAGCAGGAGATGGGACACAAGCTAATTTCTAGGAGTTCATTTTGGCACAGCTCAGTGCAGTACAAATCAGAAATTACATGACCTCATGCCTTTGACAGAGCTCACTTTGATCCCTCACCCGCTGATATTGAACACACCAACAATAACACAGACGGACAATAACTAAGACTTCAAACATCATTCTCACTTTGGCAGCCATTTCTTCAGTTGTTCTCATATTCCTCTAATTGCCATACCATTTCACAAGGTACACACACACATACACACTATGAATGTAATTTTGTATTCCAGCTATAGGCCTATTTGTAGTAGATTGCTCTACTAAAATGCTGTTGTATTTTTTAATGTTAATTTTTGTAGATCTTCACCACACACAAGATCTTCACTAGACCCAAGGCTGTTGAATCCAGTAAATAGATCATGAGTCCATCCACCAGTTCCAAATTGTTGATCCAGTCAAAGCAGTGCTAGCTATGCATCTCTGTTGCCTAGCACTCCAAGAAAAACATTTGCTCCATTCTGTTATGAGTAGTCAGAGAGATGGTCAGAGAGTATACCATGCCTCCTGCCTTTCTCTTGAGACAGTGGCAGTTTTATTGACAAATCAATAAGTTCTGGGTGTACAAAAGAAAAGTTATTGTTGAGCAGCTTATTTCAGATTTAAATAACCGGGAGTGAAATCAATCAAACTCTCTGGATGGATGCAACTTCTAAAAACATATGTTCACAGCGGCTGCCTGCCTCACCAACAGTCTGTCTGTCCCTTCCTTCTTTGTTATTTTTTTAGTATGTGTTAAATGTATGTTTTTAGTGCTCTTTAGCTTGTTTTATGTGGGGGGTGCGGTTGGGGGAAACTTTTAAAAAAATCTCTCACCTTGATGGAGATTAAAAAAAATTCTGTATCATTACTCCGTCTGCACTGCAGCCTAACATCGAGGAGTTGGCAGCATTTGCTGGAGACCGACTTTGGGAGCTCCAATCGCGGAAGCCTGCAGGACTTACCATCATGAGCTGGCGATCCCTTTGCCAGAGATTGACCTCTGAGCTCCAACTGCGGGAGCCTGCGGACTTAACATCATGGAGCTCGCGGTCTCTGGTTAGAAACCGACTTCGGGAACTCCAAGCCGCAGGAGCTTCGACCGCCCCGACGCTGGAGCTTTGATCGCTCCGATGCGGGAGCTTCGATCCCCCCGACGCGGGGGCTTGATCGCCAGCTGCGGAAGCTTCGATCGTCCCGACTGCGAATGTTTCGACTGCCTTGACCATGGGAGAAAAATGAGGGAAGAAGATTAGACTTTATTGCCTTCCATCACAGTGAGGAATGTGGGAATCCACTGTGATGGATGTTTATGTTAACTTTTATATAGTTGTGTGTCTTGTTGCTTTTTTTGAGTATGGCTGTATGGTAACACGAATTTCACTGTACCTTAATTGGTACACGTGACAATAAAAGACCTTTGGAATCTTTGAAACCTTTGAATTATGAGAATTGTGTGCCATTCCCTACTTGGCATAAATAATTAACAGACAATTAATTGTTTGTGGGTGTCTTTAATTAGATGGTGATTGAGATAAATAGCATGGGTATGAATGTTGGCCACTGGCACTAATGCGGGCTCAGACAAGTTTGAAGAACACAAAAAACAGATGATTTATAAATTGATGATGATTTCTCTTTACACCTATACACCCAGAATGGAATTACCTCTCAATTTCTTTACAACCTACTTTCATTAACTCTGAACTTTTACAAATGCTATTAACAATTCTCCAGAATGTTCCAAGCATTGGGAGCAATTATGGGCACCATATCTGAGGAAGGATGTGCTGGGTCTGGAGAGGGTACAGAGGTGGTTTACAAGAATGGTCCCAGGAATGGGTGGGTTAACCTGTGATAAACGTTTGTCGGCACTGGGCCATTTCTCGCTGGAGTTTAGAACAATGAGGGGGGACCTCATTGAAACATACAGAATAGTGAAAGACGGATAGAGTGGATGTGGAGAGGATGTTTCCTCTAATGGGAGAGTCTAGGACTAGAGGCCATAGGCTCAGAATTAAAGGACGCTCTTTTAGGAAGGAGATGATGATAAATTTCATTAGTCAGAGGGTGGTGAATTTGTGGAATTATTTGCCACAGAAGGCTGTAGAGGCCATCAGTGGATATTTTTAAGGCAGAGATAGATAGATTCTTGATTCGTACAGGTGCCAGATGTTATGGGGCAGGAGAAGGCAGGAGAATGGGGTTAGAAGGGAGAGATAGACCAGCCATGGATGAATGGCGGAGTAGACTTGATGGACCGAATGGCCTAATTATACTCCCATTCCTTTTGACGTGACCTTATGACCTTATAAAGGCTCCTTTAGATAGTTTCACACATCATTGAAATTTTCCTGCTCTTCGTTGTCAAGGTTGTATCTTAGATGCTGTTATTGAAAATTATGGCCTCAATTTCATTTTTCAACATTTTGCCTGTCCATGTCCTCCAGAGATGCTGTGTGACTCACTGAATTATTCCAGCACTTTGCTTTGCTCAAGATTCCACTATATGCAATTACTTTTGTATCCTACTTTTCTATTAATACAATATTTTCTTTACCTTTCTTATAAAATTCCAGGTAATAGTTGATCCCTTTTATTGCACCAGTCTTGGGAGTCTCATGAAAATGTTCATATAGAGAGCTGATTATAAAGGAGATATTTTATACAGCAATATATTAATTCACAATGACCTTGAAATACGTTTTATAAAGCAATTTTAAGAGCTCAAGCATAAGCATTGTGCTATTGCATGATCTGAATGGGTAGAATGCAAAACAATGCTTTTAACTTTAATTCGGTACATGTGACCTAAACCTAAACCTATTATCAGTTAGTATTGTATCACATCTAGATATCCTTCTTAAACATAAGGCCACTTTAATCTATTGGTACAACATATAAAATGATGTGATCCCTTACATCATTGGACATAGGTTTAAGGTGAAGGGGAAAAGATTTAATAGGAATCTGAGTGGTACCTTTTTCACACAAAGGGTGGTGGATATATGGAACAAGCTGCCAGATGAGGTAGTTGAGGCTGGGACTATCCCAAAATTTAAGAAACAGTTAAACAGGTACATGGATAGGACAGGTTGGAGGGATATGGACCAAACACAGGCAGGCGGGACCAGTGTAGCTGGGACATGTTGGCCAGTGTGGGCAAGTTGGGCTGAAGAGCCTGTTTCCACACTGTATCACTCTATGACTCTATGTCTATTACTCTCTCTATTATTATCTACTACCGGTGCTATTTAGTTTGTAACTGTGCACCCCAGCAACGCGATGTAGTGATGAAAGTTTCAGGGGAGCACGGTTCAGATGCACAATAGTGGCACCTTCATTGATGTTAATCTATGGCTATTTTCACAATATCTGCCAGTCTTTTGCTCAGATTATTAACATAATTGACATAAATGAAGCTGATGGATTATTAGTCACCAACCCCACTCTTCGGTTAACACTATGAGAGGCACAGTGGCACAGCTGGTAGAGCCGCACTTTCACAGCGCCAGGTGCCCAGGTTCAATCCTGAACTTGGCTACTCTCTGGGTGGAGTTTGTAAGTTCTCCCTGTAACTGCACTGGTTTCCTCTGGATTCCTCCAATTCCCAAAGACATACAGGTTTGTAGGTTAATTTCCCTCAGTAAAATTGCCGCTTGCGTGTATGGTGTGGATTGGAAAGTGGCATAATATAGAACTTGTGTGAACAGTAGTCGGCATGGACTCAATGGGCTGAAAGGCCTGTTTCCAAGCTGTAACTCGACACTAAAGAACACTATCTTGACACTTGTGTGGCTTATTGTGTTAACTTGATTGGGCTTAGTCCATTGAAGGGGACTTGGATCTCTTCCTTTGGGCATCAGATGAATTCCCTGACCATTGCCTGTCTGGTTCATATTTAAAAGGGTACTAAATACTTTCATCTTCATATGTGAGGTCAGGAATTAATCTGGTAATGGAAGGCTTAAAAAAATTGATCTGTTAGAAATATTTAAATGTAATAATGAGGTTACGTTTTGCTTCAATAAGAAAATTTACAAACCCTGAGTGTTAATTAAATAATAAAATGAGTTGAACTTCCTCCATCCTGATCAATAATTCAAATTACCTTTTTCTCATTCGTAGGTTATTTAATCCTAAAACCCATGAATGTACCTGCTTTGATCTGCGTTATAGATATTTGGCGTGTTGAACCCATTTTATTGGTTTGTCAGTACTGTATAGATTCTGTATTTCCCAGCAGATCTGTACCTGGGAGAAGACCAAATTTATTAACTGCAACTTTAATGGGTCCCTGGCTAGGCTGAGAGCTGCTGCAGGGAGAGCAGGCTTTCATGAGTCATAAGTAGCCAAACACTGAAAATAAATATTCATTTTTTGGTTTAGTTTAGTTTAGCTTAAAGGTACAACACAGAAACAGGCCCTTTGGCCCATTGAGTCCACACCAACCAGTGATCCTCTCAAACTAACACTATCCTACACACACCAGGGACAATTTACATTTATACCAAGCCAATTAATCTACAAACCTGTACGTCTTTGGAGTGTGGGAGGATACCAAAGAACTCGGGGAAAGCCCATGCAGTCACTGGGAGAACGTACAAACTCTATACAGACAGCACCCATAGTCAGGATGGAACCTGGGTCTCTGGCACTGTAAGGCAGCAACTCTACCGCTGCACCACCCTGCTGCTCTAGTCATGTGTAATTGCAATGCAATGGCCACGGTGTTTACAGAAAGGAAGAGACACCGTGTGAAGTGCACTGTAGAAAAGTCTACCTGAGTTGAGGGTGTGATGGTCCTGTTGAATTTAACAGTAGGGCTCCAAAGTCATTTGACACTCAATGTTGTACGGGACAGTCTCTTGCTCAGAGGAGAAAAGAGGCAGGAGATTGGGATTGTGGCAGGAAATGGGATGAGGGACAAGCACTAAGAGGGGAAAGGAGTGAGAAATTGTAACCTGGGATAGTTGGGAAAGGTCATTATGTAAAGGACGATGAGAGAAATTGGGACTTTGTGTGGGTGGGGCATCTCCAATCATATTAGTAGCAGAGAAGCACTGAACTCAGTAAAACTGAATCTGCAGACATTTTTGAGAGGCCGGTGGGAGGTCTCTTAAACATTACATTCAGATCTTATCACCATTGTACTCCTGATTTGTTAAGGCCTATAAAATACTCATGCAATTGTTAAATTTAATTCAGGCTCCGAATTGCAGTCCTGGGCTTGACCACATCTATAGAAGGACAAAGTGGGAAGTATGAAAATAAATTACAAGAATCCTGGCTGATATATAAGAATCATTTAGATAGGGGTGAGGTGCCGGAAGATTGAGGGCGATTAATGATGCACCTCTACTTAAGAAGGGTAGCAAAGAAAAACCTGGAAAGGATAGTCTAGTAAGCCTTGCACCTAAGGTAGGAATCTGTATTAGACATCGGTGCTGGGCCCAATGCTGTTTGTCATCTAGATGAATGATTTGGATGAGAATGTACAAGACATAATTAGTGAGTTTGTAGATGACACTAAAATAGAAGGTATCATTGACAGTAAAGATGATTGTCAAGAATTACAGTACAATTTTGATCAGCTGGGAAAATTATGTTTAATTCAAATAAGTGTGAGGTGTTTCAATTTGGGAAGTCAAACCAGGCCAAGACCTTCACAGTGAACGTTAGGCCCTAGGGATGTTTGTAGACTAAAGAGATCTAGAAGTATAAGTACATAGTTCGCTGAAGGAGAAGGTAGATAGGATGGTGAAGAAGGCGTTTGGCACATTGGCTTTCATCAGTCAGGGAATTGAGTAAAGAAGTTGGGATGTTTTATTATAGTTGTGCAAGATGCTGGTGAGGCTGCACATGGAGTATTGTGTTCAGTTTTTGGTCACCTTGTTATAGGAATGATGCAATTAAACTGGAAAGAGTGCAGAGAAGATTGAAGAGGATGTTGTCAGGATTCAATGGCCTGGGCTGTAGGATGAGGTTGGGCATGCTAGGACTATTCCTTGGAGAGCAGGAGGCTGAGGGGTGATCATATAGAAGTGTGTAAAATTATGAGGGCCTATAGGTAGGGTAAATGCACAGTCATTTCTGTGGAATCTGACTATTTTTAAGGTCTTTTGCTTGATACTCTTCCTACTCTTCTGGGTGGCTAGACAATAGAGGCAGTTTATGGCCCATAGATTAATATGAATGCCATGAACTAACCAAGAGGTCTGTAAATGTACAAGCAGTGAGAAAGATCAGTGAGTGGTGGAAAGAGAGGGAAAAATATGTATTTGATGCTTCATGTATTTGTCTTCAGATCCCATGTGTGTTTGGCCACCCACAAGTTGATAATATTCACAATACAATCATAATCAAAGGCTCAATATATAATTATTTGGTTTCTAAATCTTTGGAAATACAAATAATCAACATTGCATACTCAACTTTGATGTTTGCGTTTTCCCACATGAAATATAAACCTGTTCAGAATATATCATTCTATTGAAACTCAATGTCAACCTAAAATCCTCCACTGTAATCCCATTGTAATGACTGAAATCGTAATTGCACATCCGGAATGTAATTCAAAACTGTGACTTCATAACAATTGAAATTCTGCATTCAGCTTACAGATAAGAGATGAGGGAGGAGGAAAAATATGAAAATCCTGTTTACTAAAGACAGAAAGAGGAAAGAAAGGGGGAAGGTTTGCTCAGCTCAGCAGTACACCAAGAGTAAAGCTGCAATTGTGGTTGTTAATCACTAGTGTATTTTTTACTTTAAAAATAAGGGTGGCACAGTGGTACCATGGGTAGTCAAGTCAAGTCACGTCAAGTCAATTTTATTTGTATAGCACATTTAAAAACAACCCACGTTGACCAAAGTGCTGTACATCAGTTCAGGTACTAAGAAACGAACACACAATAGCACACAAACATAACAACACATAAATAAACAGTTCACAGCACCCCCTCAGAGGGCCTCAAACGCTAGGGAGTAGGAATAGGTTTTGAGCCTGGACTTAAAGGAGTCGATGGAGGCGGCAGTTCTGATGGGGAGAGGGATGCTGTTCCACAGTCTCGGAGCTGCAACCGCAGTAGAGCTGCTGTGGGTAGAGCTGCTGCCTCACAGCACCAGAGACCCAGGTTCAATCCCGACCTTGGATGCTGTCTGTGCGGAGTTTACTCATGCTCCCTATGACCGCGTGGGTATTGGCCGGTTGTTCCAGTTTCCTCCCATCTCCCAAAGCCATTTGGATTTGTAGGTTAATTGGCCTCTGTAAGATGGCCCTTAATGTGTAGGGAAGATGGACACAAAATGCTAGAGTAACTCAGCAGGTCAGGCAGCATCTCTGAAGAAAAGGAGCCCTTCATCCAACCCGAATGGGTTATTCCTTCTCTCAAGTGATGCTGCCTGATCCACTGAGTTACTCCAGCATTTTGTGTCTATCCGGTACAAACCAACATCTGCAGTTCCTTTCTACACTTAATGTGTAGGGAGTGAATGCTTAAGATGGATAGTATAGGACTAATGTGAGCAAGTGATCGATGCTCGGTATGGTATTGTTAGGCCGAGGGGTCTGTATCCATGCTGTATCTCTAAACTAAACTAAGAAGACCACAGAGTCACAATGACATTGTAGTCAGTGTGGTGAGAAAGGGAAGATATGATTGCATCAGTTGTTACAATAAGATAACTAATCCCTTAACCTAAAATTTATGTATTTTACCATGGAATAAGCAATTCTGATCTTGGGTTAATTAAAAAAATCCCTAGTTATGACTTCTGCACAATGAATGGTAGTTCAATGGCAGGTGGAGACACATGTTCTACAGCTCGCCCGGCCAGTTGATTCTCAGCAGATCTCTATGAAGAAAGGTAGAAGTAGGAGCACTGGCTGATGCCAGTTTATCATTACATGCTGTCGTTGGCACCTTACTGTGTGAAATTCGATTTATTCCATATACATAAATGATTGAACTTTAAAATTATTTCATCATGCAAAGCACATTGTGATCTCTGGAGGTATGGAGCGCTGCATAAATGTAAGTTCTTCTTCGTTTAGCTGTTTTCATCAGCCAAGGTATTCCCCTATCCTTTTTACCATTTAGTGGATACCTTTCAATTCCTCAGTGGAAAGAGAAAATAAGCTTAATTGTGGTGAGGATAGAATAAGAGTAATGCTTTTTTTGCCTTCAGGGAAACAGTTGCACCACAAGTATTGACCAGGTCTCTGCCTCATATTTTCTGATATATCTGTGGATAATTGTGTAGGAAACTCAAGAGTGGCCCACATCGTATCAATCTTGGAGGCATTTTCATAATAAACCAGCTGCTGCCTTTCAATTGAAGCCGAGCAGTCCCTCAGCTTGGTCAGGAGCTAATGTCGGAGCATCTTGTTGGGTAGTCGTGTAGCAATATATCAGATTGAGACTGCTGTGACATCTACTTTACTCCAGTGATGCCGCCAAGCTGTGAATGTTCTTCAGCACAGGTCCAAACAATTGGACAGGTACAGGGATGGGGAAGATTTAGATAGATTTAGACCAAATGTGAGAAAATGAGTGTATCTTCGATGGGGGATCTTGGTCAGCATGGATGAGTTGGGTCGATGGGCCTGTTTCGATGCCAGACATAGTGGGGCCACATTTAGAGTCTTGTGTTCAGTTTAGGGCACCCTGTTATTGGAAAGATGTTGTTAAGCTGGAAAGGGTGCAGAAAAGATTTGTGAGAATGTTGCCAGGACTCGAGGGCCTGAGCTATAGGGAGAGATTGAGCAGGCTAGGACTTTATTCCTTGGAGTGCAGGAGGATGAGGGGTGTTCTTATAAAGGTATATAAGATGATGAGAAGATTAGATAAGGCAAATGCACAGTCTTTTACCCAGAGTAGAGGAATTGAGAACCAGAAGACATAGGTTTAATGTGAGAGGGTAATAAGAAACTTTTTAAGCAAAGTGCGCTAGGTAAATGGAATGAGTTGCTGGAGGAGGTAGCAAAGACAGGTACTATCACAATGTTTAAGAAACATTTGGACAGGCACTTGGATTAGATAGGTTTTGAAGGATATGGGCCAAACCCAGGCAGGTGGGACCAGCATTGATGAGGCATGTTAGTCGGCATGGACAAGTCGGGCTGATGGGCCTGTTTCCATATTGTATGACTCTATGATTATGATTGCAAGCAATGCTGATACTAGACTACCAAACTGCATTTGAAGTAGGAGCTTATGAAGTCATAAACATATGACGTCATCAGAGAGGAGTTGCATGCGTAACAAGTGAGTCAGGATTCCACACTTTAACTTTAATTTTATGTTCCATGTATTTTGCGTTTTTATGACTGTTGACAGATCAAATTCCCTCCTTGGCTAAATAAAGTTCTATTGTATGGTATCGTATCATATTGTATCCTATGATGAGCCTGCTGTGCCTGCCACATTTTTAACCCAAGTCCCAAGAACAGGAGCACAGCAGCATTTGAAACTGAGATTATGTGACCAACACGATACATGTATTGGTGTAGTACCAGCGTATTGTCGTTTAAGCAAGTGTAAGACTAACGAGACAAGGAGAAAAGTATGTGATAAGTCTTGGGCTTAGAGGAAGGCCTTTAACCTCTTCTCTCCCATGTTCCAACTCCAGTACTTCCATGATTAGGTTGTTGATTTCATTCTTGCGTGAAGTCAGTGAGGCATTACCTATGCTGAGGAGCAGATGGAAAGGATTATCCGTAAGAATAAGTGATATAAGGAAAGATATCAGTCTCATTTGAGCATGTGAATTTGCAACACGCTAACATCTTGTGTTGATAAAATTCCTGGCATTTATTTGAAAGCTTCACACTGGCTTTGTACGTTACTGAAAGCAGAGTGGAATATTGCAATGGTCCCTACAGACTCTCCTAGGCTGCTGGGACTCTCATCTCCTCCACTGCTGAGTTTACAAATGGGATATCAAAATTGCAACCCTTCACACCGCCAATTACATTTCAACTGAGAATTTGATTATGTAACAACTCGGATCATCACCCTTCTCTGTATATCCTTGTGATGCCATGATCTGGTGATAAATGTTTTATCTTGCTGAGAGGTAAAATGATTTACTGAGTACACAGTATCACAACTATTTGGAGGACCCTAGTATGTAGAGAGGATAGCTATGCAATGTGGAGAAAATCTGCAGCTTTGACAAATATCGGTCCAATTGTGATTTTTTTCAATTTAAACCAGATGCTTTATTAATATGTAAATGATGAAGAAGAAAGGGCCACACAGTAACTTGAAGTTGGAGCATGAGCATTTGCCATAACATTTAAAATGTAACATCTGGAAACTCAGTTTGTGCTAAATCCAGAAGGCTGTTTCTTCTTTTAGAAACATAGAAACATAGAAAATAGGGTGCAGGAGGAGGCCATTTGGCCCTTCGAGCCAGCACCGCCATTCGTTGTGATCATGGCTGATAATCCACAATCAGTAACCCGTGCCTGCCTTCATATCATATCATATATATACAGCCGGAAACAGGCCTTTTCGGCCCTCCAAGTCCGTGCCGCCCAGCGATCCCCGCACATTAACACTATCCTACACCCACTAGGGACAATTTTTACATTTACCCAGCCAATTAACCTACGTACCTGTACGTCTTTGGAGTGTGGGAGGAAACCGAAGATCTCGGAGAAAACCCACGCAGGTCACGGGGAGAACGTACAAACTCCTTACAGTGCAGCACCCGTAGTCAGGATCGAACCTCTCCCCATATCCCTTGTGTGAAATGCTTTTCCCTTTAAATAACCTTTGGCTCTATAATGCTATCCATGATTTATATACTGTTTCCTTATCAAGAGAAGCTGCAGCAGCACATTCCCATGTCCTGGTCTGCCTACTCGTGAAGAAGAACATAGATTGAAAAGTGTCTGATCTTTCACTTCTCTATTCCAATTTTTCTATCACTATTTTTTTGTCGTTCTGATTTGATGCACATTTTTTAATATCAGCATGGAGTTGCTGGGAGGATTCTTGCCTTTGGGTGGGGTGTTTGTGAACCACACTGTCCCACCATGGAAACAAAATCTAGGCTAACAACTGAGTGTTGTACCAAAGGTGTAATAAATGGCCCATTATGCTGCTTTAAAAAAAAACTGGAGGAGGTTTTAATTTAACATTTATGCAGTAACTAACGGCATCAAAACAGAACCCCAAGTTATTTATCTCATCGTGGTTTATGGGATCTTACTCTGTCTAGACTGACTGCTGTATTTCATCATATTACAGCAAATGCTTTTCAGAAGTATTCCATTGGCAGCAACCTGGTTTGGGATGCTCTGATACTGTTAAACAGTAATAAAAATTGAAATCTCTTTTTCTTTACTACATTTCACTTGGCTATTGCTTCTTTGAAAATTATTCCCTGGTTTCTAATTAATGTTAATCACATTTCCCTGCATATTTTATGCTCCCTTCATCCTTGTGTAGGTCATTGCTTATTATGACCTTGTATACATGCTCCAAATGATCCATATGCTGTACAATCCTGTTCCCTTTCACATTATTCTCTTTTTCCTTCAACACTCGTTTTTAAAGTAAATCTTGCCACTCCTTGATTCCTTTCGCTTCTTTTTCCACGAGTAATAGTTCTACTCAATAACCAAAGTTTGTAGTCTCTTTTTTGCCCTGGTTTATTTTCACCCACATGTTTAGACCGTAATGTTGTATCCTTATTGTTTTGATGTGGTTATGCTTTATTCTTAATTGTTAACTGTATGTTTGTGTTGTCATTTGTGAGCGGAGCACCAAGGCACATTCCTTGTATATGCATACTTGGCCAATAAACTTATTAATTAATTAATTAAGTAATTCATTCATTCATTCATTAATCTGTTGGATTCTGCCTGACCTTTCACCTTCCATAAAACATAGTGATTTTAGAGTAAATATATGGTTTATTTCTTATGAAGCTGCTTCATGAAATTGCCCATGTAAACTGTGGGAGGATTGTGAGCAAAGTTAAGATTTTGGTGCACAGAAAGAGATAAATTTATCAAAAGATGGC
Organism: Rhinoraja longicauda; assembly: GCF_053455715.1. NCBI lineage: Eukaryota > Metazoa > Chordata > Chondrichthyes > Rajiformes > Arhynchobatidae > Rhinoraja > Rhinoraja longicauda. The sequence goes on along the minus strand of NW_027602621.1, from coordinate 12,503 downwards.
TGGTTTATGTCTTACTTCAAAAGCCTCTTTTTAAAAACTGATGAGGTAACATGTAATCAATTGCCATTCTGATCAGAGCCCTTAAATTATAAGGACTCATAAAGACATTTCTCCAGTTGCCATGGATATTTGCATATCTGTTCTTCCTTCACGAGATTTTATAAACTAGTTTGTTTTTATATACGCACCAATAAAAAAAATATTTTCTGCCTCACTGTAACTGCATTCATTTGAGAAGTATTAATCGCAGTATTCATTTTAAAGGAATCCTGGGGACCAAGACTGCAGAAAATTGTCCAGTGTGATCTTGGAATTTTAAAGCCTCAGCCTCATTGACATGCCTCAAAACTGATACCAACCTGCCTTAAATTGGGAAGAACAACATTAGCACTGTTGAATCAATCTAAGAACTTAAGTTGTTCCAGCTGAGAACTCATGGGAAAGAACTCTAGCAAGGTAAAGGAAGAGGTAGGGAGAGGGGTGCATGTATGGGAAGTATAATTGAGGCCTAACCTTCAGATCACAGGAGGTCTGGTGTTTTTCAGTAGGCAGTGTCTAACCCTCTTCCTCGCGATCCATTGGAAATCTTTTTATTAAATAAAAAAGTACCAGAATTAAATACAGGATAGGATATTTGAATATGAGAGAGTATTCAATTAATGACAAGACCCTCAACAGCATTGATGTGCAGAGGGATCTTGGAGTCCAAGTTCATAATTCACTGAAGCTGGAAGCACAAGTCGATAGGGTTGTTAAGAAAGCCTGCCTTCATTGCTAGGGGCATTGAATACAGGAGACACAAAGTTACTTAAGAGGCACATGGAAGTGCAGGAAATAGATACGGATCATGTACAGGCCGATGAGATTAGTCCAACATGGCATCATGTTCAGCACAAACATTGCGGGCCAAATGACCCTTTCTTGTACTGTGCGCTAGTGTTCTATATTCTAGCCAGGCATCTAGTTTAGTTTAGTTCATTTATTGTCAAGTGTACCAAGGTACAGTGAAAGCATTTGTTGCGAGCTAATCAGTCAGTGGAAAGGCATTACAATCAAGCCATCCACAGTGTACAGATTCATGATAAAGGGAATAATGCGAATAAAGTTTAGTGCAAGATGAAGCCAGTAAAGTCCAATCGAAGTTAGTCCAAGGATGTCCAATGAGGTAGGTAGTAATTCAGACTGCTCTCTAGTTGTGGTAGGATGGTTCAGTTGCCTGATCTACTATCTATTGCTTTGGCTTGCCATCAGCTTTTATCAGTGTGATTGAGATTTTAATTGGCCAGCAAGTAAAGTGGTGTGCTATTTTGAAGATATCATCAGAACACACTTTGTTATTTAATTGGAATGGCCTGCTAATTTCAATTAAGTTAAGATAGAGGGAACAGGAACAGAAACAGATCCAGAATGCTGTGAATCTCTTCTGCCAACTTATCTTCTCATAAAATTATTTCTTATCAATAAGAAATCTGACTAAAATCAGAGCTTAACATTGAGGTTTTTCTCTTGTAAATATTTAGACTGTCAATATCTACAAGAGATTCCTGTTGAAAGAGCATTTTACAATGCAATTTCCGAAATCTAAAGTTTATGCAACACTGGCTTAATAAAGTAGATCAAACCTTGAACAAGGATTTATTCAGTTGAATATCTTTGAAATCTCTTAAAATTTACTATTTATAACAAAGTCAGCAGTGAAAGATTTACTATTTATAACAAAAGTACTCAAAGTGCTGCAATAACTCAGCAGATCAGGCAGCATCACTGGAGAACCTAGATAGGCGACATTTTGAGTCAAGACCCTTTTTCAGACTGGGATTTATTGTACATGAGGAATTTGCAACAGCAAATTCTATATTTCAGAATTAAAGATAGCACTGCAGGGATTGGCAATTAATTTCCCAATATCTTAGACCATTACCCATTAAGATTCTCCAAGAAATTCATTCAGTTTGAAATCATTGCTGTTGTTGGAGATAATAAAATGTGTGGTGATGTGTGGTGATATCATTGCTGTTCTGTAAGATTCATCTCTTCTGTACAACAAATCTTTAGACCTGCTAGATTTGGGCAATTTAGAACATTGAACATGGAACAGTACAGCAACAAGGCAATTCGGTCCACAATGTCTGTGGTGAACATTATGTCAAGACAAAATGTATCTGCCTGCACATAATGCACATTCCTCCATCCCCTGCATATCCATGTGCCTATCCAAAAGTGTCAAATGCCTCCGTGATATTTACGCCACCTTCATCGGGGCAGCACATTCCAGGTACTCAGCACCCTCTGTGTAAAACTTGTCCTGCAGATCTTTTTTAAACTTTATCCCTCTTGCCTTAAAGCTATGTCTTCCAGTATTTGATTTTTCCATCCTAGTAAAAAGGTTCTGACTATCTATGCTGTCTATGCCTCCCATAAATGTATATACTTCTATCAAAGAGCAAAGAGTAGGAATAAACGGGTCCTTTTCAGAATGGCAGGCAGTGACTAGTGGGGTACTGCAAGGCTCAGTGCTGGGACCCCAGCTATTTACAATATATATTAATGATTTGGACGAGGGAATTGAATGCAACATCTCCAAGTTTGAGGATGACACGAAGCTGGGGGGCAGTGTTAGCTGTGAGGAGGATGCTAGGAGGCTGCAACGTGACTTGGATAGGTTAGGTGAGTGGGCAAAGGCATGGCAGATGCAGTATAATGTGGATAAATGTGAGGTTATCCACTTTGGTGGCAAGAACAGGAAAGCAGACAATTATCTGAATGGTGGCAGATTAGGAGAAGGGGAGATGCAACGAGACCTGGGTGTCGTGGTACACCAGTCATTGAAAGTAGGCATGCAGGTGCAGCAGGCAGTGAAGAAAGTGAATGGTAAGTTGGCATTCATAGCGAGGGGATTTGAGTATAGGAGCAGGGAGGTTCTGCTGCAGTTGTACAGGGCATTGGTGAGACCACACCTGGAGTATTGCGTACAGTTTTGGTCTCCTAATCTGAGGAAATACATTCTTGCCATAGAGGGAGTACGGAGAAGGTGCACCAGATTGATTCCTGGGATGGCAGGACTTTCATATGAAGAAAGACTGGATAGACTCGGCTTGTACTCGCTGGAATTTAGAAGATTGAGGGGGGATCTTATAGAAACTTACAAAATTCTTAAGGGGTTGGACAGGCTAGATGCAGGAAGATTGTTCCCGATGTTGGGGAAGTCCAGAACAAGGGGTCACAGTTTAAGGATAAGGGGGAAGTCTTTTAGGACCGAGATGAGAAAGTTTTTTTTCACATAGAGAGTGGTGAATCTGTGGAATTCTCTGCCACAGAAGGTAGTTGAGGCCAGTTCATTGGCTATATTTAAGAGGGAGTTAGTGTGGCCCTTGTGGCTAAAGGGATCAAGGGGTATGGAGAGAAGGCAGGTACGGGATACTGAGTTGGATGATCAGCCATGATCATATTGAAGGGTCGAAGGCTTGAAGGGCCGAATCGCCTACTCCTGCACCTATTTTCTATGTTTCTATGTTTCTATGTTTCTATCAGGTCTCCTCTCAGAAAACAATCAGTCTCTCCCGGTAGCTAATACCCCCTGATCCCGGGATCATTCTAGTAAGCCTCCACTGCACTCTCTCCAAAGCCTCTACATCCTTCTTGTAATGGAACATCCAAAACTGCATGCAATACTCCAAATGCGGCTGAAGCAATGTCCTGTATAGCTGCATCATGACTTCCCGACTCTCATCCTGAATTCCCTGACCATTGAAGGCATTCATAGCATATGGATCTTTACTTTTCTATCAACTTGTGTTGCCACTTTCAAGGAGTTATGGATTGGACCTCAAGATCCCTGTATACAACTCTGTTCAGGCTCTTGCCATAAATTGTATATTTTCCCATTACATTCAACCTCCCAAAGTGCAATACCTCACACATGCTGGGATTAAACGCCATCTGCCAATTCTCGACCCATTTCAGTAGTTGATGAATTTCCTGCCGTATACTTTGGCAGCTTTCCCCACAGTCCGTGACTCTAGCACTCTTGGTTTCACCCGAAAACTTACTAACCAACCCATCAACATTTATGTTCAAGTCATTTCTATATATCATCAACAACAGAGGTCCTAGCAAAAAATCTCTGTGGAACTCTATTGGTCACAGACCTCCAGCCTGTATATTGTCCTTCCACCACAACCCTCTGTCTTCTATCAGTTTTGAATCCTTACAACCAAGGCACAGTTATCTTAATCTTCTGGATCAGCCTATCATGGGGGAAGTTATGAAATGCCTCACTAAAATCCATGTAATAATAATAATAATAATGCATTACATTTATATAGCGCTTTTCTAGAAACCCAAAGACGCTTTACATATTAGATATAACATAAAGATAAATAAATAAACGAACAGAAAGGGATGAATAAGGTGGAGCGACGGTCAATGATTGAAGGCGGTGTTGAACAAGTGAGACTTCAGTGATGTTTTGAATGTGGTGAGTGAGGAGGAGTCTCTGACGGTTTGGGGTAGTGAGTTCCAGAGGGTGGGAGCAGCGATGGAGAAAGTAGACAACTTCCACCGCCCTACACTTATCGATTGCCTTTGTAACTTCCTGAAAATACTTAATCAAGCTAGTAAGACACAACCTGCCACCTCTAAATCCATGCAGAATGTCCCTAATTAACCCATTCTCTTCCAAATGAGAGTAAATACTATCCTCAATTGCTTCCCTGCCACTGACATGAGGCTCATCGGCCTATAATGCCCTGGATTCCCTCCACTTCCGTTCTTAAACAAAGGATCAACATTAGTTACCATTTTGTCCTCCGGGACCTTGCCTGTGGTGAGAGAAGATGCAAAGATCTTTGTCAAGGCTCCTGTAATCTTCTTTTTTGTCTTGCAAAAACCTGGGACAGATCCCGAGGCCATAGGTTTTTATCCATCTTAATGCCCCACCTCCTCCTCCTTCTTAATCTCAAACTGCCTTTGCATACTGTCATTGCCTCCGCAACTGATCTCACTGTTCTCCATGTCCTTCTCCTTAGTTAAAACAGATGCAAAGTACTTGTTTCATACCTCACCTACATCCCCTGACTCAAAGCACACATTTCCATCTTTATCCTTGACTGGTCCTCCCATCTCCCTGGTTACCCTCTTGTTTTTAATGTAGGTATAAAATGACTTTTGATTTTCTTTAATGGGGTTTTCTAAAAGGATTTCATAATCGCTCATGTTCTTTCCTCCTTGATTTATATTCCTCAAAGGTCATGCTGATTTCAGCCCCTTAAACCTTATATGAATTTCCTTTTGCTAAATTGACCAAATTTACGATCTCTTTGTTCATCCAAGGTTCCCTTATCTTGCCATATCTATCCCTCCTACCTACTGGAACATGCCAGTCCTGAACTTCGATCAACTGGCCTTTAAACGACTCCCACAGGTCAGATGTGGAGTTACTCAATAACAACTGCTCCCCGTGTACACTCTCGAGCTCCTGCCTCACACACATTGCACTTTGCTTTACTCCAATTTAGTACCTTTGTGCATGGTCCAGATTTATCTCAATTCAAAATAATCTTAAAACTTATGGAGTTGTGATCACTATCCCCAAAATGTCCTTCCAAATAAACACCAGTCATCTGGCCAGGCTCATTTCACAAGGTCCAACACAAGGTCCAGTATATTCCCATCTATCCACAAACTGTATCAAGAAATCTGCCCCGTCTAAGCCCTTGGCACTGGGCAAGTCCCAGTCAATGTTGGGGAAGTTAAAGTCATTCATTAAGACAATCCTGTGGCTTTGGCGTCTTTTGGTAATCTGTCTACATACATGTTCCTGTCTTTGGACTTTAGAGATACAGCGCAGAAAGAGGCCCTTTGGCCTACTGAGTCTGCGTCGACCAGCGATCACACCGTACACGAACATTGTCCGGCACACCAGGGACAATTCACAATTTTACTAAGCCAATTAATTTACAAACCTCTACGTCTTTGGAGTGTGGGAGGACACCTGCACACCCGGAGAAAACCCATGCAGTCATGGGGAGACCGTACAAACTTCATACAGACAGTACCCATTGTCAGGATCGAACCAGGGTCTCTGGCACTGTAAGGCAGCAGCTCTACCACTGCGCCACCGTGCCGCCCTGTCTCCCGCTTACTTTTGGAGGGCCTATAGAACAATCCCATTAGGGTACTTGCACCATTCTTATTTTTAAGCTCTACCCATATCGCTTCATTAGACAAACCCTCCAGTATGTCCTTTCCACCTTCCGCAGAGACCACTCCAACCCCTTGGTTCTCTCATTCCTTTCAACCCAAACCACCCTCTCCCCAGGTATTGTCCCCTGCAACTGCTGAAGATGTAACAGTTGTCCTTATACCTCCTCCCTCACATCCATCCAGGGACCAAAGCTATCCTTCCAGGTGATACAAATGTTCACGTGCACCTCCTCTAACCTTCTCTGTTGCATTCGGTGTTCCCAATGTGGCCTCCAGTACATCAGCAAGCACAAGCATAGATGGTGACCATTTCACTGAACATTTTAGATCAGTGTGACATCTACCAGTTGATAACCATTTTAACTCCCCTTCCCATTCCTAGACAGACCTTTTGGTTCTGGGTCTTCTCCAATGCCAGAGTGTCACATGCAAAATGGAGGAACAGCACCTCATATTCCACTTGGGTAGCTTACAACCTAACAATATGAACATTGAATTGTCCGATTGTAGGTAATTAACCTCAACACCACCCCCACCCCCGCCCTCCTTTCCTTCTCCCCCATTTCTTCCCTCACCCCCTCTTCCCTGTTAACTAATAGGATATAATAGGATGTCTTTTTATCTCTGGCATTTTTCCAACCATCTGCCTATCAACAACTCCCCTCACATGTATATACCTATCACTCACGAGGTTTTGTCCTGCCCTCCTCTCTTCCTGCTTTCTATCGCCCCACCAAAATCAGTTTGAAGAAAAGTCCTGACCCGAAACTTAACCTATCCATATTCTCCAGATATGCTGCCTGACCTGCTGAGTTACTCCAGCACTTTGTGTCTTGTTTTGTAAACCAGTGTCTCCAGGACATTCATTGGCTTGATTACTTCCAGCTGCCTTTTCAAATGCCATATTAGACCATTCAGTAGAATCAAATTGCTTTCAATTCAATTCAACTATGTAATCTAAATACCACCAAGACCAAGGAGCTGATCATCAACTTCCGTAGGTCACATAACGGGGAATATGCCCCGATCTCTATCAACGGGGACAGTGTGGAGAGAGTGTCCAGCTTCAAGTTTCTGGGCACTCACATTTCGGAGGACCTAACATGGTCCAATAACACTGCTGCGCTGGTCAAGAAGGCACAACAAAGACTGTTCTACTTAAGAACACTGAAAAAGTCTGGTCTACCCCAACAGCTGCTGACGACCTTCTACCGCTGCACCATCGAGAGCATCCTAATGCATGGCATCCCTGTGTGGTACCTCAGCTGCACGGAGGCAGAAAGGAAAGCTCTACAGCGGGTAGTCCATAGAGCTCAGAGGGCCATCGGAACACAGCTACCAGACTTAGAGGGCATCTACAACACACGATGCCTCAAAAAAGCCACCAGCATCCACAAAGACTCTTCACACCCCTGCAACAGTCTGTTCGAACTCCTTCCATCGGGCAGACGATACAAGGCCTTCTACGCCCGCACCTCCAGACTCAGGAACAGCTTCATCCCCAGGGCCATAGCTGCTATGAACCGGTCCTGCTGAGCCGGATGGCCACAACGCATAGATCAACTTGCACTTTACCCTGTCCAAAACTGTTACAACTGTTTCGTTTCATTGGGTTGCTGCTGTCTAAATTACTTAAATTATTGCATCGTATGGGAGGCGCATTCCCAATCTCGTTGTACCCCTGGGTACAATGACAATAAAGATATATTGTATTGTATTGTATTGTATTGCCTGCTTGGAAGTTAAGTACAGGCAAGAATATCAGCCTTGCCTGAAAAATCACATTGGAATGACATCTTCTGATTGCAGTCTTGCCCATTGAGGAAGAGGATTAGAAATTAATGTTCCATGGCTGAAGTAATGCCTGGAGCAGTTTAATGGGGCAATCATATAAAACTTAATTTTGCCTACCGATAATAAAATTCTGTCAGCAATAATGGCCAGCAGGTTCAGGAAAATTCCAACAAAACTATGGGATGAGAATCTTCAAATTACTTTGCATTAACAGACTTACACTGTAAAATAGTATATTTTATTGACAGTTTCTGTCTACTGATGCACATGTACCGAAATGGTCCAGTGTACATTTATCTAAATCTGGCTTTTTATACAAGGACAACAATGAACATATCTTGGGTTACAAAATTAATGTGTCGCTGTTGTTGGGCACCTAAGCATATAAGGTTAATATTGCCTGACGTTTCCTGATATTGACCCATGTGAGATATCTGGAGGTTAATAGTAATATTTTTCACATTTTTAAGATTTTCTTGTGGTGCTCTGCACTATATGAAAATCAAAATTCTGTCTGTCACAATGCAGCTAATTTTTCAAAAATGGTTTCCCCTCTGCAATCAGAGGATCTGAACGTACTTGGAAAACTACAATTGTAAGTCAAAAAATTGTTTTCTTTAGGGTCATTAGGTCATGATCAACCTTTCAAATTATTTCTTGCTCCCAGTTGTAAGTACATCCACAGTAGTCTTTATTGTGTGATAATGAAGCCCATTCATCATGGTATCTTTGCAATATTTTGGGGAGCTTACAGGAATACTGCATGATGTGTTAAAACAGACTTTGGATGACCATGCAATTGTGAGCAATGGACTTGCAATCTTATACTAATAAAATAGTTGGAAGAGACTGAGATGACAATAAAAGATTGAAAGGGTAATAAAACAATAAATGTAAATGATTAACAGAGATTAGGAGACATTTGGCAATTATGCAATTTCTATTTCATTATCACTCAATGTATCTCTATTTGTAATCTCTATTAAGCTAACTGTACACTTAGAATGTAATAATCAAAGGAAAGATTAAGTCAAAGACAGACACAAAATGCTGGAGTAATTCAGCGGGACAGGCAGCAGAGAAGGAATGGGTGATGTTTCGGGTCGAGACCCTTCTTCGGAAAGATATAGTCTGGTATGTTTATTTTATGTTTACTTTATGTTTTATAGATTATATACTTGGAATGTTATAATTTTAAATATATTTTAAGGAAGAACAAGATTCCATTTAGTAGAAATTTGTTTGCAAAAGTATATTTTGTTCTTGAGGCTACTAAGATATTGACACCTGAATTTTAATGCGTGTTATATGAAGAATACAAATCTTAGTTTTTGAAGAAGGTGTGCCCAAATAGCCAGGATATATTTGTTTGTGCTTTAGATCTTTATTCTCTCATTTGGTATCTGGAGAAATCTGTGTATATATTTAGAGCAGAGAAGAGTTTTTCACAGGAATAGACCCTTCCGCTCACAATGTCTATGCCGAAAATGATGGCTACATAAACGACTCTTATCTGTCTGCACATGATCCATATCCTTCCATTTTCTGCATATCCACGTGCCTTTCCAAAAGTCTCTTAAATGCCTCTATCATATCTGCCTGCACCCCTGGCATCAGTTTCCAGGCATCCATGACCCTCTGTGTAAAAAACTTGCCCCTTTAAACTTTGCTACTCTCAACTTAAATCTAAGGTCTGGATCAATTTAGATTTTCATCTTGGGAAAAAGGTTCTGACTGCCCATGCTATCTATGCCTCTCATAATTTTATATATTTCTAGCAGGTCTCCCTGAACCTCTGGCATTCCAGAGAAAACAATGCTAGTCTGGATTTAGAAGGTATTTATTCACAAAATGCTGGAGTAACTCAGCAGGTCAGGCAGCATCTCGGGAGAGAAGGAATGGGTGACGTTTCGGGTCGAGACCCTTCTTCAGACTGGAGAAGGGTCTCGACCCGAAACGTCACCCATTCCTTCTCTCCCGAGATGCTACCTGACCTGCTGAGTTACTCCAGCATTTTGTGAATAAATACCTTCGATTTGTACCAGCATCTGCAGTTATACTAGTCTGGATTTAACCATACCTTTTCTGGGTGTTTTTTTTCAGTGTCTCAGTTTCTTAAATGAAATATTAGTCAGGACAGCATATAGTCACTGAGGACCTGTTATCAGTTTGGTTTTCATCTTCCCCTTCCCATTGAAGACAGCATGTCAATGAGTGATATCCTTTTGCAAGTGAACTATACTATTTTTCACTGTAAAGAAAGAGGAGTACCAAGGTAAAAATCGTAAACTCTCCCGTTATTCCTTCTGATAGATACTTCTGGGACTGCTCAGAAAGATCCAAACTCAACTCTGGAGATTGTCAGTGCAACACAGTGAACCACTTCTTCACTCAAAACATTGGCCCAAAGGCACGCATCCATGGATTGTTGTGGGCTGTTATCAATGACAGTTGGAAGACAGTAATAGTAAACAGGATTAAGGAAAGTGAGCTGCAATCAAACTGCCTCGCAGCAAAATAGGTAGGAAATACATGGGAAAAAAACTGTAACTTATTTCCTATTCCAAACATCCAAATCAAGTTAAACAATAATCAGAAAAAAATGAGTTAAATATATATTAACAGTAATTTAATATATAAAATATCTGCTTGGAATAATTCAAAACCAAGAGGCAAAATTAAAGCAACTTTTAATTAGGCTAGATTAAAATTAATCAGAAAGCTCTGAAATCTCGAGACACAAGAGACTGCAGACATTGTAACCTGAAATTTAAAAAAAACAACTGCTGAAGGAATTCAGTAGGTCATGCAGCATGTGTGGAGTGAAAGGAATTGTTGACATTTAGGTCTACTCCTGATTCAGTTTGATTTTTTATTCTTATTTGATTTAGATTGATATTTCTTTCCACTGAAGTATCTAACCATTCACCTTCAGAGCAATATTCTCGTGCCCCAATCCCCTCCCCACATGAAGAGCACACAGGATTTTTGTGGGCTGCTATCGGTGATAGTTGGAAGACAGTAATAGTAAACAGGATGTCAATGGCTGTTTTCCATTATACATTTTTTATTAGATTTAAAATGTTCCATCTGTGTTCCCTGATAACCTAATGGATCTAATGTGTGTTTCTTGAGAGGGGAAGGTGATGGTATGTGGTAGAACCTTGCTGTTAGTAGATGAATCACTTTCCTGATACCAAGTTGACTGATCTAAATTGTGTAATGTTAGTAGTGGTGGGAGTAACTCACTCCTTCATAACATAGTTTAAGGATATCATCTATTGCTTTTGCGGTTGCTGTGGGAGGACGTGGCTAATTTTCCTCCCAGCCTCATGGTGGGAGCCTTCTTGTCTGCAGAGGTTGTCGCTCTGCCAAGTCTTTCCAGATCTCAGATGCAGATTCGAAGCATCTGAATTTAGGGCAACTCAAATCCAAAATTCAAAATTCTTCCAATTGTTCATTCCTGTATGCGTGTCATTTGCAGACTTCTTCCAACTTGAGAAATAAAATTATCAGGTTTGGTGCCAAAAACATAATGTGAAGCCAAAACCATCAGGGATACACGAGTTACTTTTGGTCCTCAAGAGTTTTTGGCTGTCACAAAGCCTTTATTTATTCTGTTTGAGATGATATATTGTAGAATTTTAGACTTGAAAGAAATTTACAATGAGAATACTTGATTCAAACCACAAGTTTCAATGTCAACATCAGATTGGATTTGAAGATCTCCATAGAACATAGAACATAGTACAGCACTGAAACAGGCCCTTTGGCCCATAATGTGCATGCTGAACATAACGCAGAGTTATACAAATCTCCTCAACCAGCATGTGTTCCATACCCCTCTAACACATGCATAGCCACATGCCTATCTAAAAGTTTCACATATTGTATCTGCCTCCACGTCCACCCATGACACCATGTACACGGCATCCACCGCTCTTTGTAAATTACTTGCCCTGGACATCTCCTTTAAACTTTACCCCTCTCACCTTAAAGCTCTGCCCTGCAATCTTTGATAATTCCACCCTGGGGGAAAAAAAGTTCTGATTGTCTACCTTGTCTATACCTCTCATAACTTCATTATATACTTCTATTTGGTGTCCCCTAACCCCTGATGTTCCTGAGAAAACAATTCAAATTTGTCCAACCACTCTTTACAGCTAATACACTCTATTTTAAGCAGCATTCTGTAAACCTCCTGCACCTTCTCCAAACCCTTTACATCCTTCCTGTAATGGGGTGACTAAAAATACACACACTACTCTAAATGCGGTCTAACCAAAGTGCTATAAAGCTGCAACATGACATCCTGACTGGTATACTCAACGTCTTGACCGAGGAAGACAAGCATACTATCTGCTCTCTTTCATGGTGCCATGAATCCCAAGATCCCTCTGTGCATCAATGCTGTTAAGGGTCTTGCCATTAACTGTATACTATCCCCTTACATTCGACCTTCCAAAGTGCAACACCACACACTTGCTTGAATCAAACTCCCCTAC
>NW_027602620.1:0-30000 GCF_053455715.1 Rhinoraja longicauda | reverse complement strand
TCCCTCCCTCCCTCCCTCCCTCCCTCCCTCCCTCCCTCCCTCCCTCCCTCCCTCCTCCCTCCCTCCCTCCCTCCCTCCTCCCTCCCTCCCTCCCTCCTCCCTCCCTCCCTCCCTCCCCTCCCTCCCTCCCTCCCTCCCTCCCTCCCTCCCTCCCTCCCTCCCTCCCTCCCTCCCTCCCTCCCTCCCTCCCTCCCTCCCTCCCTCCCTCCCTCCTCCCTCCCTCCCTCCCTCCCCTCCCTCCCCCTCTCCTCCTTCCCTCTCCCTCCCTCCCTCCCTCTCTCTCCCTCCCTCTCTCTCCCTCCCTCCCTCTCTCCCTCCCTCTCCCTCCCTCCCTCCCTCTCTCCACCTCCCTCTCTCTCCCTCCCTCCCTCCCTCCCTCTCTCTCCCTCCCTCTCTTCCTCCCTCCCTCCATCCCTCTCTCCCTCCGTCCCTCCCCTCTCCCTCCCTCCCTCCCTCCCTTTCTCAAACTCTCCAAAAACTATATATTAAAAAACTATCTCCACTTTATTCAGAGCTCAGGGCTACACAATAGAAGTAATGATCACATTGGAGTGACCAGACATGAAGGCAGCTTCGGCCCTTGTTTTACATTCACACCTCCAACCATGTACACAATAGAGGCGATGGATGATCACAGCTTGCAACCGGCTACATTCCCTGTAGTCAGGTATCTTTGCAAACAACATCCCTTGCCTTTTGCAGTATATTCCTTTGGCCACATTTTCTTCAGTCATGGCCTCCCATCATATTTTGCCCCCATGTGGCTCCGAGAATGTGTACTGCAAAAGCCAGCGCAGACAGACAGACGAGTTGTTTGCAAAGATACATGAGGACAGGGAATGTGGCTAGTTTTAAATCTGTGACAGAGAGTTTGAATCTGGCTATTGAACCTCTGGCAGAACTAATAAGATCAGATTCAGACATTAAAGGATTTAAAAGTTAATCAGGAAGATCACAAAATTATTTTATTTGCAGACGATGTCTTAATTTGTCTTACTAGACCATTTGAATCCTTAAGAAAATTATATTTCAGATTGGAGGAATACGGGAAAGGTATCAGGATATAAAATTAATAAAGATAAAACTGAAATAATGCCTCTTTTTGAAGGCAATTATAACCAATGTAAAAGAGAAAGTCAGTTTAAATGGCAAAAAGAAGGCATTAAGTACTTAGGAGTTCAAGTAGATAATAAGTTAAATAATTTGTATAAATTAAATTATAAACCACTAATAAAAAAAATAGATGAGGACCTGAAGAAATGGATGAATCTTCCAATTACATTGTTAGGGAGAGTGAACTGTATTAAGATGAATATTTTTCCGAGGGTAAAGTATTTATTCCAAAAACTGCCTATGCCTTTGCTAAATAAAAATTTTCAAGAATTGAACAAAATTGTGACGAATTTTCTTTAGAAAGGTAAAATGCCAAAGAGTATCTCTGGAAAAATGAACATGGAAAAATTATTATCTGCAGCACAAATTAGTTTTATTTCATCCTTTTATCAAGAGGGTGCAAAAACAGCATGGGTTAAAATTGAAATGGATAAAATAAAAGAGTTATGTCCAGAAGAATTTATATATAAAGGGAAAGCGAAGCTATTAGTTAAGGATAAAGAGTCACCTTTGCTAAAACATTTAATTAATACATTGTTGAAAACAGTTAAAGTTAATGATAAAAGATTTGTTTTAAACAGCTAAAACTCCATTAGTAAAAAATAGATTATTGCCGTTTGCTTGGAATAATCAAATACTACAAGTCTGGGAACAGAAGGGTATTAAACATATAGGAGATTGTTATGAAGGAAATAACTTTTTGACATCTTCTCAATTGAGAAATAAATATCAAATTCCAGGGAATAGTATTTTTTTCTATTATCAATTACAATCTTTTTTAAGGGAAAAGTTAGGTAATTCAATGTCTCTATTTCAGATTAAAGGAATTGAAACCCTGATTCAGGGCAAGGGAATAAAAAAATGTATATCATCAATGTATAAATTATTACAAAAATCTAGTCCAAAGATAGGAATTCAAAAATCAAGACAAAGATGGGAAACAGATCTTAATATTATCATTGATGAACCAAGTTGGGAAAGACTGTGTTTAGATAGTATGAAAAATACTATTAATGTGAGATATAGTTTAGTACAATATAATTTTTTACATCAACTATATTTAACCCCGAAAAAATTAAACAATTTAAAACCAAACTCATCTGAAATTTGTTTTAGATGCAACCAAGACGTGGGTACTTTTTTACACTCCACATGTCAGAAGGCAACTCCTTTTTGGAAAGACCTAAAAAGAAATTTGGAACAATTGATGAATAAGATCATACCAATGGATTCAAGGTTGTTTTTATTGGGAGATACAAAAGGAATATTACCAAAGCTAATTTTAGATAAACATCAGGAAAGATTTCTCAAAATAGCAATAGCAGTAGCAAAAAAATGTGTAGCGGTCACTTGGAAAGATCAAAATGAAATAAGATTTGAAAGATGGTTTGCAGAAATGTGTAGTTGTATCCCATTAGAAAAAGCTACGTATAATCTGAGAAATGGATATGACTTCTTCTTGAAGGTGTGGAACCCATTCATTTTAAAGCTAGGATTAAGAATTGTAAATATTTAAATTCAGGATTGTTTTGATACCTTTAATAAGAATTTAATAAGAAATTACCCGGAAGTGTCTCCTTCTGGACTCCAGGTTTCTTTCTTTCTCTCTTTCTTTTTCTTTTTCTTTTTCCTTCTTTTTAACTGGGGGGTGGGGAGAAGGGGGGGTGGTGGGAGGGGAGATAATACAGAACAATACATGTATAATCGAACACTGAAAAAGTCTGGTCTACCCCAACAGCTGCTGACGACATTCTACCGCTGCACCATAGAGAGCATCCTAACGCATGGCATCCCTGTGTGGTACCTCAGCTGCACGGAGGCAGAAAGGAAAGCTCTACAGCGGGTAGTCCATAGAGCTCAGAGGGCCATCGGAACACAGTTACCAGACTTGGAGGGCATCTACAACACACGATGCCTCAGAAAAGCCACCAGCATCCACAAAGACTCTTCACACCCCTGCAACAGTCTGTTCGAACTCCTTCCATCGGGCAGACGATACAAGGCCTTCTACGCCCGCACCTCCAGACTCAGGAACAGCTTCATCCCCAGGGCCATAGCTGCTATGAACCGGTCCTGCTGAGCCGGATGGCCACAACGCATAGATCAACTTGCACTTTACCCTGTCCAAAACTGTTACAACTGTTTTGTTTCGTTGGGTTGCTGCTGTCTAAATTACCTAAATTATTGCATCGTATGGGAGGCGCATTCCCAATCTCATTGTACCCCTGGGTACAATGACAATAAAGATATATTGTATTGTATTGTATAATGTAGTTATTATTGCTTACTATGAAATGTAACTTGTAAGAGTTCTGTTAAAACTTAAATAAAATTTATTAAAAAAATAAATAAAAAGAGAGTTTGAATCTGTGGGATTCTCTGCCTCAGAGGGCAGTGGAGGCCAATTCTCTGAATACATTCAAGAGAGAGCTAGATAGAACTCTTAAGGATAGCGGAGTCAGGGGGTATGGGGAGAAGGCAGGAACGGGGTACTGATTGAGAATGATCAGCCATGATCACATTGAATGGCGATGCGTACAGGCTCGAAGGGCCGAATGGCCTCCTCCTGCACCTATTGTCTATTGAAACATACAGAATAGTGAAAGGCTTGAATAGAGTGGATGTGGAGAGGATGTTTCCACTAGTGGGAGAGTCTAGGACTAGTCATAGCCTCAGAATTAAAGGACAGAGAGTCCTTTAGGAAGGAGATGAGGAGAGATTTCTTTAGTCAGAGAGTGGTGAATCTGTGGGATTCTTTGCCACAGAAGGCTGTGGAGGGCAAGTCGGTGGATATTTGTAAGGCAGAGATAGATAGATTCTGAATTAGTACAGGTGTCAGAGGTTATGGGGAGAAGGCAGGAGAATGGGGTTGGGAGAGAGAGATAGGTCAGCCATGATTGAATGGCAGAATAGACCTGATGGGCCAAATGGCCCAATTCTACTCCTATCATGATATCGGTGAGCCAAGGCCTAGCTGGTGGAGTTTGGTGACGAGCTTGGTGGGGGATGAGCGTGTTTGAAGGCAGAGGTAGCGTCAATGAGTAGCATCCTCGCGTACGTGCCCTGTCTCTCCAGGTGAGTCAGGACAGTGCGAAGAGCCAGAGAGATGGCGTCCTCTGTGGATGTGTTTGCACATTGACGCGAGTCCAGTGAGTCAGTGATGCTGGATTTGATGTGTGAGAGGGTGAGCCTTTCAAAGCACTTCTGGATAAATGTGAGGTTGTCCACTTTGGTGGCAAGAATGGGAAAGCAGACTATTATCTGAATGGTGGTCGATTAGGAGAAGGGGAGACGCAACGAGACCTGGGTGTCGTGGTGCACCAGTCATTGAAAGTAGGCATGCAGGTGCAGCGGGCAGTGGAGAAAGCCAATGGTATGTTGGCATTCATAGGGAGGGGATTTGAGTATAGGAGCAGGGAGGTTCTGCTGCAGTTGCACAGGGCATTGGTGAGACCGCACCTGGAGTATTGCGTACCGTTTTGGTCTCCTAGTTTGAGTTTAGGAGCAAAGGGGTCCTTCTGCAGTCGTACAGGGCCCTGGTGGGACCGCAACTGGAGTATTGCGTACAGTTTTGGTCTCCTAATCTGAGGAAAGACATTCTTGCCATAGAGGGAGTACAGAGAAGGTTCACCAGATTGATTCCTGGGATGGCAGGACTTTCATATGAAGATAGACTGGATAGACTCGGCTTGTACTCGCTGGAATTTAGAAGATTGAGGGGAGAAACGTACAAAATTCTTAAGGGGTCAGACAGGCTAGATGCGGGAAGATTGTTCCCGATGTTGGGGAAGTCCAGAACAAGGGGTCACAGTTTAAGGATAAAGGGGAAGTATTTTAGGACCGAGATGAGAACTTTTTTTTCACACAGAGAGTGGGTACTGATTGAGAACGATCAGCCGCGATCACATTGAATGGCGGTGCGTACAGGCTCGAAGGGCCGAATGGCCTCCTCCTGTACCTATTGTGAGAGAGAGGAGGGGGAGAGAGAGAGGGAAGGGGAGCCAGCAAGCAAGGACAAACATTGACACAAAGAAACAGTGAGCACATGTGGCGGCCATTTTGTTGAAAGAAACAGTGAGCACATGTGGCCCTTCATAAGCCCACAACTTCCCCAAGGCTCAGCGATCCCACCAATGATCAATTAGCAGCCCGCCCGACGGGCGACATTGTCCACACCCAGTCTCCACCTCTTGCTATTAAAAGATACTTTATAAATTAAAGCTCGTAGCTTTTTGAGGTATAAAATATCTTTTTAATAACAAGATTAAATAGCTCTCCCCCTTCTCTTTCCCCTCCTCTCTCTCTCCCCCCTCTCTCCCCCTCCTCTCTCTCCCCTCCTCTCTCTCCCCCTCCTCTCTCTCCCCCTCCTCTCTCTTCCCCTCCTCTCTCCCTCCCTCCCTCTGTCACTCCATCCCTCCCTCCCTCCCTCCCTCCCTCCCTCCCTCCCTCCCTCCCTCTCTCTCCCAAACAAAAAACTATGAGCTTTAATTTATAAAATATCTTTTAATAGCAAGAGGTGGATAGCCATCATGCCCCATCTACACTAGTCCCACCCGCCCACACCGTCCAACATGCCCCATCTACACTAGTCCCACCCGCCCACACCGACCAACATGCCCCATCTACGCTAGTCCCACACCGACCAACATGCCCCATCTACACTAGTCCCACCTGCCCACACCGACCAACATGCCCCATCTACACTGGTCCCACCCACCCACACCGTCCAACATGCCCCATCTACACTAGTCCCACCCGCCCACACCGACCAACATGCCCCATCTACACTAGTCCCACCTGCCCACACCATCCAACATGCCCCATCTACACAAGTCCCACCTGCCCACACTGACCAACATGCCCCATCTACACTAGTCCCACCTGCCCACACTGACCAACATGCCCCACCTACACTAGTCCCACACTGACCAACATGCCCCATCTACACTACTCCCACCTGCCCACACCGTCCAACATGCCCCATCTACACTGGTCCCACCTGCCCACACTGACCAACATGCCCCATCTACACTAGTCCCACCCGCCCACACAGACCATCATGCCCCATCTACACTAGTCCCACCCGCCCACACCGACCAACATGCCCCATCTACACTTGTCCCACCTGCCCACACCGTCCAACATGCCCCATCTACACTAGTCCCACCTGCCCACACTGACCAACATGCCCCATCTACACTAGTCCCACCCGCCCACACCGACCAACATGCCCCATCTACACTAGTCCCACATGCCCACACTGGCCAACATGCCTGTTTATAATTTAAAGCTCGTAGCTTATTGATAAATTTATAAATTATAGCTCGATTTTTTCACAGACAGCACTTGTTTATAACGCGCGCACACACACGCACGACACCTCTTTATTCTTTATCCCTGTTCCGTATGTATGTATGTATGTACGGGGTTAATCAATATCTGTTATGGGCTGAGTGTAAGACAAGTGTTTGGGCCCTTCAGGTTGGCGCGGGTGGCAGGCAGGCAGGCAGGCAGATAAAAGACGGCCATCGCAAGCTTGGTCACAACTGCTGGAGTGTCGGAGTGTCTACTAGACTGGGGTAAGTCAGTCAGCTCACACACACACACACACACACGCACACAATTAGGGTGACGTCTGTTTTTTATTACAATGCCAAGAACTGTCACACAAGCACACATACACAGAGAGAGAGAGAGAGAGAGAGAGGGAGAGGGAGGGAGGGAGGGAGGGAGGGAGGGAGGGAGGGAGGGAAGAGAGAGAGGGGAGAGAGAGGGGGAGAGAGAGAGGGGGAGAGGGAGAGAGAGAGGGGAGAGAGAGAGAGAGAGATAGAGCTGGGGGAGAGAGAGAGGGGGGGAGAGATAGAGCTGGGGGAGAGAGAGAGAGAGAGCTGGGGGAGAGAGAGAGAGGGGGGAGAGGGGGGGAGACCCAAACACAAACCCAAACACAAACCCAAACCCAAACACAAATACAGACTCAAACACAAACCCAAACACAGACCCAAACACAGACCCACACACACACCCACACACAAACAGACACAGACCCACACACACACCCACACACACACCCACACACACACCCACACACACACAGACCCACACACATCAGACACACTTCCCGGAAGCACTTCCGGAATGCCGGATAGTCTCCTCCCTGCCCTGGAGGTTCCGCTACGTGCCGGGGGTAGTAAATACAATAATAATACTATAGTAATAATAATTAATATTATTAATAATAATAAGAATTAATCAAAGATTGATTGATTGATCGATCGGTGGGTGGGTGGATGGATGTCAGGAGGGAACCGTACACCAATAAAGATTTTAATGCGTTGCATCAGTTGCATTTAACATTTGAGTGGTTTTGCATGATTATTGCAATTAATTTTATTGCATTGAACATCCCAGGAGGCTGCAATATTTCTTTAATGCAAGGCCATCACTGCATTTAACTTTGCAGCAGTCTGCAATGTTATCATAATACGATGCATTAGTTGCATTGAACATTTGAGAGATTTTGCATGATTATTACAATGATTTTAATGCGTTTAATACCCCAGAACAGCAGCAATTTTGCTTTAATGCAAGGCCTGCGCTGCATTTAACATTGCAGGAGCCTGCAAAGTTGTTCTAATGCGTTGCATTAATTGCATTTAACATTTGGGAGGTTTTGCAAAATTATTGCAATTAATTTTATTGCATTTCACATCCCAGGGGTTGCAATATTGCTTTAATGCAACGCCAGCGCTGCATTTAACAATGCAGCAGCCTGCAAAGTTATCCTAATACGATGCATTAGTCGCATTTAACATTTGAGAGGTTTATTGCATTTCACTGCAAGGCGATCACTGCATTTAACATTGCAGCAGCCTGAAAAGTCATCCTAATGCGATGCATTTGTTGCATTTAACATTTGAGAGGTTTTGCAAAATTATTGCAATTAATTTAATGCATATTACATCCATTGGGGGTAGCTAGGTGACTTTAATGCAAGGCCATCACTGCATTTAACATTGCAGCAGCCTGCAAAGTTATCCTAATGCGATGCATCAATTGCATTTAACATTTGAGAGGTTTTGCATGATTATTGCAATGATTTTTTAATGCATTTCACTCCCAGGGTGGTGTAATATTGCATTAATGCAAGGCCATCACTGCTTTTAACATTACAGCAACCGTACACCAATAAAGATCTTTCCACAGACAGCACGCGGCACTTGTTTATAACGCCCACACCAGACACCAGACACAAACCCAAACACAAACCCAAACACAGACCCAAACATAAATCCAAACACAAACCCAAACACAAACCCAAACACAGACCCAAACACAGACCCAAACACAGACCCAAACACAGACCCAAACACAAACCCAAACACAGACCCAAACACAGACCCAAACACAAACCCAAACACAAACCCAAACACAGACCCAAACACAGACCCAAACACAGACCCAAACACAGACTCAAACACAGACCCAAACACACACCCACACACAGACACACACACAGACACACACACAGACCCACACACATCAGACACACTTCCCGGAAGCACTTCCAAATGCCGGATAGTCTCCTCCCTGCCCTGGAGGTTCAGCTACGTGCCGGAGGTAGTAAATACAATAATAATACCATAGTAATAATAATTAATATTATTAATAATAATAAGAATTAATCAAAGATTGATTGATTGATCGATCGGTGGGTGGGTGGATGGATGTCAGGAGGGAACCATACACCAATAAAGATTTTAATGCGTTGCATCAGTTGCGTTTAACATTTGAGTGGTTTTGCATGATTATTGCAATTAATTTTATTGCATTAAACATCCCAGGAGGTTGCAATATTTCTTTAATGCAAGGCCATCACTGCATTTAACTTTGCAGCAGTCTGCAATGTTATCATAATACGATGCATTAGTTGCATTGAACATTTGAGAGATTTTGCATGATTATTACAATGATTTTAATGCATTTAATACCCCAGAACAGCTGCAATTTTGCTTTAATGCAAGGCCTGTGCTGTACTTAACATTGCAGGAGCCTGCAGAGTTGTTCTAATGCGTTGCATTAATTGCATTTAACATTTGAGATGTTTTGCAAAATTATTGCAATTAATTTTATTGCATTTAACATCCCAGGGGGTTGCAATATTGCTTTAATGCAACGCCAGCGCTGCATTTAACAATGCAGCAGCCTGCAAAGTTATCCTAATACGATGCATCAATTGCATTTAACATGTGAGAGGTTTTGCATGATTATTGCAATGATTTTTTAATGCATTTCACATCCCAGGGTGGTGTAATATTGCATTAATGCAAGGCCATCACTGCATTTAACATTACAGCAACAGTACACCAATAAAGATCTTTCCACAGACAGCACGCGGCACTTGTTTATAACGCCCACACCAGACACCAGACACAAACCCAAACACAAACCCAAACACAAACCCAAACACAGACCCAAACATAAATCCAAACATAAACCCAAACACAGACCCAAACACAGACCCAAACACAGACCCAAACACAGACTCAAACACAGACCCAAACACACACCCACACACAGACACACACACAGACACACACACAGACCCACACACATCAGACACACTTCCCGGAACCACTTCCAAATGCCGGATAGTCTCCTCCCTGCCCTGGAGGTTCCGCTACGTGCCGGGGGTAGTAAATACAATAATAATACTATAGTAATAATAATTAATATTGTTAATAATAAGAATTAATCAAAGATTGATTGATTGATCGATCGGTGGGTGGGTGGATGGATGTCAGGAGGGAACCGTACACCAATAAAGATTTTAATGCGTTGCATCAGTTGCATTTAACATTTGAGTGGTTTTGCATGATTATTGCAATTAATTTTATTGCATTAAACATCCCAGGAGGCTGCAATATTTCTTTAATGCAAGGCCATCACTGCATTTAACTTTGCAGCAGTCTGCAATGTTATCATAATACGATGCATTAGTTGCATTGAACATTTGAGAGATTTTGCATGATTATTACAATGATTTTAATGCGTTTAATACCCCAGAACAGCTGCTATTTTGCTTTAATGCAAGGCCTGCGCTGCATTTAACATTGCAGGAGCCTGCAGAGTTGTTCTAATGCGTTGCATTAATGGCATTTAACATTTGAGAGGTTTTGCAAAATTATTGCAATTAATTTTATTGCATTTAACATCCCAGGGGGTTGCAATATTGCTTTAATGCAACGCCAGCGCTGCATTTAACAATGCAGCAGCCTGCAAAGTTATCCTAATACGATGCATTAGTCACATTTAACATTTGAGAGGTTTTGCAGGATTATTATTGCATTTCACATCGCAGGGTGTTGCAATATTTCTTTAATGCAAGGCGATCACTGCATTTAACATTGCAGCAGCCTGAAAAGTCATCCTAATGCGATGCATTTGTAGCATTTAACATTTGAGAGGTTTTGCAAAATTATTGCAATTAATTTAATGCATTTTACATCCATTGGGGGTAGCTAGGTGACTTTAATGCAAGGCCATCACTGCATTTAACATTGCAGCATCCTGCAAAGTTATCCTAATGCGATGCATCAATTGCATTTAACATTTGAGAGGTTTTGCATGATTATTGCAATGATTTTTTAATGCATTTCACATCCCAGGGTGGTGTAATATTGCATTAATGCAAGGCCATCACTGCATTTAACATTACAGCAACCGTACACCAATAAAGATCTTTCCACAGACAGCACGCGGCACTTGTTTATAACGCCCACACCAGACACCAGACACAAACCCAAACACAAACCCAAACACAGACCCAAACATAAATCCAAACACAAACCCAAACACAAACCCAAACACAGACCCAAACACAGACCCAAACACAGACTCAAACACAGACCCAAACACAGACTCAAACACAGACCCAAACACACACCCACACACAGACACACACACAGACACACACACACAGACCCACACACATCAGACACACTTCCCGGAAGCACTTCCAAATGCCGGATAGTCTCCTCCCTGCCCTGGATGTTCAGCCACGTGCCGGGGGTAGTAAATACAATAATAATACCATAGTAATAATAATTAATATTATTAATAATAATAAGAATTAATCAAAGATTGATTGATTGATCGATCGGTGGGTGGGTGGATGGATGTCAGGAGGGAACCGTACACCCATAAAGATTTTAATCCGTTGCATCAGTTGCATTTAACATTTGAGTGGTTTTGCATGATTATTGCAATTAATTTTATTGCATTAAACATCCCAGGAGGCTGCAATATTTCTTTAATGCAAGGCCATCACTGCATTTCACTTTGCAGCAGTCTGCAAATTTATCATAATACGATGCATTAGTTGCATTGAACATTTGAGAGATTTTGCATGATTATCACAATGATTTTAATGCGTTTAATACCCCAGAACAGCTGCAATTTTGCTTTAATGCAAGGCCTACGCTGTATTTAACATGGCAGGAGCCTGCATAGTTGTTCTAATGCGTTGCATTAATTGCATTTAACATTTGAGAGGTTTTGCAAAATTATTGCAATTAATTTAATGCATATTACATCCATTGGGGGTAGCTAGGTGACTTTAATGCAAGGCCATCACTGCATTTAACATTGCAGCAGCCTGCAAAGTTATCCTAATGCGATGCATCAATTGCATTTAACATTTGAGAGGTTTTGCATGATTATTGCAATGATTTTTTAATGCATTTCACATCCCAGAGTGGTGTAATATTGCATTAATGCAAGGCCATCACTGCATTTAACATTACAGCAACCGTACACCAATAAAGATCTTTCCACAGACCGCACGCGGCACTTGTTTATAACGCCCACACCAGACACCAGACACAAACCCAAACACAAACCCAAACACAGACCCAAACACAAACACAAACACAGACCCAAACACAGACCCAAACACAGACCCAAACATAGACTCAAACACAGACCCAAACACACACCCACACACAGACACACACAGAGACACACACACACAGACCCACACACATCAGACACACTTCCCGGAAGCACTTCCACATGCCGGATAGTCTCCTCCCTGCCCTGGAGGTTCCGCTACGTGCCGGGGGTAGTAAATACAATAATAATACTATAGTAATAATAATTAATATTGTTAATAATAAGAATTAATCAAAGATTGATTGATTGATCGATCGGTGGGTGGGTGGATGGATGTCAGGAGGGAACCGTACACCAATAAAGATTTTAATGCGTTGCATCAGTTGCATTTAACATTTGAGTGGTTTTGCATGATTATTGCAATTAATTTTATTGCATTAAACATCCCAGGAGGCTGCAATATTTCTTTAATGCAAGGCCATCACTGCATTTAACTTTGCAGCAGTCTGCAATGTTATCATAATACGATGCATTAGTTGCATTGAACATTTGAGAGATTTTGCATGATTATTACAATGATTTTAATGCGTTTAATACCCCAGAACAGCTGCTATTTTGCTTTAATGCAAGGCCTGCGCTGCATTTAACATTGCAGGAGCCTGCAGAGTTGTTCTAATGCGTTGCATTAATGGCATTTAACATTTGAGAGGTTTTGCAAAATTATTGCAATTAATTTTATTGCATTTAACATCCCAGGGGGTTGCAATATTGCTTTAATGCAACGCCGGCGCTGCATTTAACAATGCAGCAGCCTGCAAAGTTATCCTAATACGATGCATTAGTCGCATTTAACATTTGAGAGGTTTTGCAGGATTATTATTGCATTTCACATCGCAGGGTGTTGCAATATTTCTTTAATGCAAGGCGATCACTGCATTTAACATTGCAGCAGCCTGAAAAGTCATCCTAATGCGATGCGTTTGTTGCATTTAACATTTGAGAGGTTTTGCAAAATTATTGCAATTAATTTAATGCATATTACATCCATTGGGGGTAGCTAGGTGACTTTAATGCAAGGCCATCACTGCATTTAACATTGCAGCAGCCTGCAAAGTTATCCTAATGCGATGCATCAATTGCATTTAACATTTGAGAGGTTTTGCATGATTATTGCAATGATTTTTTAATGCATTTCACATCCCAGGGTGGTGTAATATTGCATTAATGCAAGGCCATCACTGCATTTAACATTACAGCAACCGTACACCAATAAAGATCTTTCCACAGACAGCACGCGGCACTTGTTTATAACGCCCACACCAGACACCAGACACAAACCCAAACACAAACCCAAACACAGACCCAAACATAAATCCAAACACAAACCCAAACACAAACCCAAACACAGACCCAAACACAGACCCAAACACAGACTCAAACACAGACCCAAACACAGACTCAATCACAGACCCAAACACACACCCACACACAGACACACACACAGACACACACACAGACCCACACACATCAGACACACTTCCCGGAAGCACTTCCAAATGCCGGATAGTCTCCTCCCTGCCCTGGAGGTTCAGCTACGTGCCGGGGGTAGTAAATACAATAATAATACTGGTGCATCTCAGCAGCTGCAGGACTGCTTCGACAGGACCAACTGGGATGTGTTTGAACACCGGGACCTGGAGGTGTTCACAGACAGTGTACTATGTTACATTAAAAACTGCATGGACACTGTCACAGTGGACAAACGCATCCGGGTCTACCCCAACCAGAAGCCCTGGATGACCCGGGAGGTCCAGCGGCTGTTAAAAGAGAGGAACACTGCTTTTAGGTCTGGCGATAGGGCTTTATACTGCATGGCCCGAGCTAACCTGAAGAGAGGCATCAGAGAGGCCAAATTAGACTACAGGAGGAAGATAGAGGACCACCTGGACAGCAACAACAGCAGGCAGGTGTGGCAGGGGATCCAGTATCTAACCAACTATAAGACCAACCTTGGAGCTGCTGAAGGTGACGCCTCGTTGGCAGAGGAGCTGAACCTCTTCTTTGCTCGCTTTGAAGTGGAGCCACCCGAGACAGCCATATCACACCACGTGGTCCACAGCAGCCTAACCCTCAAGATAGAGGAGCATGAGGTGAGGCGCACGCTGCGGGCCATCAATCCAAGGAAGGCTACTGGACCCGACGGCGTCTCTGGACGCGTGCTGAAGGACTGCGCTGACCAGCTGGCTGGAGTCTGTACGAGGATTTTCAACCAGTCTCTGGCCCAGTCCACTGTTCCATCCTGTCTGAAGTCCGCAATCATAGTCCCCTTGCCCAAAAAACCCCACATTTCCAGCCTCAACGACTACCGGCCAGTCGCACTCACACCAGTGGTGATGAAGTGTTTTGAAAAACTGGTCCGGGGTCATATCACATCACTCCTGCCCCGAAGCTTTGACCCCCACCAGTTTGCGTACAGAGCGAATAGATCCACAGAGGACGCTATAGCCACAGCCCTCCATGCTGCACTGTTCCACCTGGAGCAGCCGGGGAGCTACGTGCGGATGCTCTTTGTGGACTACAGCTCTGCCTTTAATACCATCCTTCCCCATAAACTGGTGGACAAACTGGGGGACTTGGGACTTCCACACTCCACCTGCATGTGGATAAATAGCTTCCTGTCAGCTCGCAGCCAGAGAGTCAGAGTGGGCCATCACACATCTACAGCCCTCAGCCTCAGTACCGGCTCTCCACAGGGCTGCGTGCTGAGCCCCCTGCTCTACACCATCTATACACATGACTGCACCCCCGCCCACCACAGCAACACCATTGTCAAATTTGCGGATGACACTACGGTGGTGGGACTCATCACCGGGGGGGACGAGTACGCCTACCGGGATGAGGCGGAGCAGCTGACAGTGTGGTGTGGAGAAAATAACCTGCTCCTCAACACCTTAAAGACAAAGGAAATAATAATAGACTTCAGAAAGAATAAAACGGACATGGTACCATTAACTATCAGAGGGGACTGTGTGGAGAGGGTGGCGGATTTCCGCTTCCTGGGAATCCATATTGAGGAGGACCTGACGTGGAGCGTGAACACCTCTGCGCTGCTGAAAAAGGTCCAGCAGAGACTGCACTTCCTGAGGGTGCTCAGGAAGAATAACATCACTCAGAGACTGCTGTTGTCCTTTTATCGGTGCTACATTGAGAGCATCCTAACATACTGTGTATGCGTATGGTACACCAGCTGCACAGCGGCTCAGAGGAAAGCGCTCCAGAGGGCCATTGACAACGCCCAGAGGATTGTCGGCTGCCCTCTACTTACCTTGGAGGACTTACACAGTTCCCGCTGCATCAAAAAATCCCAGAGTATTATAAAGGACATTTCCCACCCCGGACACTCCCTGTTTGAACTGCTACCGTCAGGCAGACGGTACAGATCTACAAGGACAAGGACAAACAGACTTAAAAATAGTTTTTACCCCACTGCTATAAAGGCACTAAATGTAGCCGCCAAGGAACGCAGGGGCGATACATAATAAGAGACTGTGAAATCGACAGAAGGATGTAGGGTTGGGTGTTTATGCGTGCTATTTTCATGATATTTATTTTAGTTGTTTATCTTTTTTAAAATATTTTACCTTGTATGTATCGTTAGCTTTTAGAAATGTTTGAATGGTGCACTGACTGGCTGACATTTTACAATTTCGTTGTACATGGCTCATGTTACAATGACAATAAAGGAACTATTCTATTCTATAGTAATAATAACTATAGTAATAACTATAGTAATAATAATTAATATTATTAATAATAAGAATTAATCAAAGATTGATTGATTGATCGATCGGTGGGTGGGTGGGTGGATGGGTGGATGTCAGGAGGAACCGTACACGAATAAACCTCGATTTTTTCACAGACAGCACTTGTTTATAACGCGCGCACACACACGCACGACACCTGTTTATTCTTTATCCCTGTTCCGTATAAGTATGTCTGTATGTATGGGGTTAATCAATATCTGTTATGGGCTGAGTGTAAGACAAGTGTTTGGGCCCTTCAGGTTGGCGCGGGTGGCAGGCAGGCACCGAGTCATTGAATATGAGTCAGATGTCAATATTCAACTTTAGAGAACTTCACTTCGGCCGCTTTTGCAGCATTGTGTACAGTTATGTTCGCTCTCGTACACAAAGGATATGGGCGCTTCGGAAATCGTGTTCAACGCGTTTACAAGAACATCGCCTGGGGCGTATGAACAACCAGACGTTGGACTGATTCATCGGAGTTCGGGCAGTAACCTGATAGATCGATAGCAAATTATGAGAGGCAAATATATGGTAAACAGTCAGAACATTCTTGTCAAGATGGAAATATCAAG
Organism: Rhinoraja longicauda; assembly: GCF_053455715.1. NCBI lineage: Eukaryota > Metazoa > Chordata > Chondrichthyes > Rajiformes > Arhynchobatidae > Rhinoraja > Rhinoraja longicauda. The sequence continues at coordinate 13,619 of NW_027602620.1, read as the reverse complement.
TATTGAAGGCCACCCCTTTATGGTGAAAGGGATGAAGTTTAAACGAGGTGTGCGGGGAAAGCAAGGGGCAGTAAGTCCATCGAACGCAATACCGCAGGTGGGCATTGGGTGATAAGGAATAGGAGTAGAATTAGACCATTCGGCCGATCGTCTTACCCGCCAAGCTTTTTCCCTCCAACCCCCATTCTCCTACCATCTCCCCATAACTTCTGATACCTGTATTAATCCAGAATCTTTCTGTCTGCGCCTTTAAATATCCACTGACGTGACCTACACAGCCTGTTGTGGCAAATAATTCCACCAATTCATCACCTTCTGACTAATTAAATTTCTGAGCATCTTCAAAAGAGAACGTAGATTAATTCTGAGGAAATGATCTCTTGTCCGAGACGCTCCCACAAGTGGAAACATACTTTCCACATCCACTGGATCTAAACCATTCACATATTTGTATGTTTCAATGAGGTCCACCCTCATACTTCTAAACTTCGAGTGCAATCCGGGAGTCGACCAAACGCTCGCCAGAGGTTAACTTATTGCTGGGATCATTCTTGTAAACCTCCTCTGGACCCTCTCCAGAGCCAGCACACCTTTCCTCTGATATGGTGCCCAGAATTGCTCACAATATTCCAAATGCGGCCTTCCCGTCGCCTTGTATAGCCTCAAAATTAAATCCGTGTTTCTGTGTACAAGTCCTCTTGAAATGAATGCAAGCAATGAGTTTGCTTCCATTAGACAATAGACAATAGACAATAGGTGCAGGAGTAGGCCATTCGGCCCTTCGAGCACCACCATTCCATGTGATCATGGCTGATCATTCTCACCGATTCAACTTGCAGATAAAAAATTTGGGAATAATAATAATAATAATAATAATAATAAACATTTATTTTTTATAGCGCTTTTCCAATTGCTCAAAGACGCTTTACAAAACAGTCAGGACATAAAAACAAACAAACAAACAAAAGATTTGTCCTGACGGAGCAGCGTCGAACAAATAGCGCCAGCGTCCTCTCACGTGAGTCCGGCAGTAGACAATAAAGAACACAAGACACACAATTACAATTTTAACACAAACAGCCATCACAGTAATTGCTCCAGGCACACCCTCACTGCGATGGAAGGCAAAGAAAAGTCTTATCTCCTCCTCATTCTTCTCCCGTGGTGCCACGAGGCGACCGAGGCTCTCGACTTTTGAACCCCCACCGGGCGATGGAAAGTCCCAGGGCCGAGCCGAGCAGGCCGATGAAGGTCCTAAGCCCCCACCGGGTGATGGGAAGTGCCGCGACCGAGCCACGCAGGGCGATGAAGGCCCTGCGAGCGGGTCGGTCAAACTTCGCGCTTCGGGGCGGTCGAAGCTGCTACGGCTGGAGCTCCCGAAAGCCGGTCGCCAGCCAGGGACCTGCGAACTCCAGATGTTGCGGTCTGCAGGGCCCACGGCCGAAGCCTCCGAGATGGCAAGTCCAGGCCCTGCCACCGGATTCTTCAAGGTCGATCCCAGCTGGAGGCCGCCGACTCCACGTTGTTGGGCCGTAGCACGAACGGAGATACGACACGATAACCAGCACTCCCAAGTCCCTTTGAACTTCAGATTGATGGATTATTTTCCCACTTAGACAATAGTCTACGCCATTATTCCTACTACCAAAATGCAGTACTCCGCACTTTGCTACACTATATTCCATCTGCCACTTCTCTACCCATTCCCCCAACATGTCCTAGTCCTTCTGCGGAGTCCATGCTTTCTCTAAACTACCTGCCCTTCCACCTTTTTTCGTAACATCTGAAAACCTGGCCACAAAGCCTTCAATCCCCTCGTCCAAATCATAATATAAAACGTGGAGTAGCGGACAAACACCGATCCTTGAAGATCTTCACTAGTTACTGTTAGCCAACGAGAAAAAAATCCCTCTTTATTGCCACTCTTTGTCTTCTGCCATCCAGCCAGCCAGTTATCCATGCTGGTATCTGCCCTTTGTCACCGTTGGCTCTCATCTTCCTAAGCAGCCATCTTGTGACACCTGGTCAAAGGTTTTCTGAAAATCAAAGTTAACAACATCTACTGTCTCTCCTTTGGCTGTTTTGCTATTTACTTCTTCAAATAATTCCAGCAAATTTATCAAACACGACCTTCCCTTCACAAAGCCATGCCAACTTATGCCTATTTCATCGTGCACTTATAAATACTCTGTCACATCATCCTGTATAACGGGTCCTAAAATCTTACCACCACTCCACTGGTGTTGGAGGCAGATACAATAGTGACATTTAAGACAAGTTCAGATTTTCAGGTAATGAAGGGATATGCATTGTGAGCAGGCAGGTAAGGTTCGTCGTCTCATGTTCGGCACAGCTATTATTAGCCGAAAGTCCTGCCGTGCCTTGTACTTCATGTAGGAAAGAAATGCACAAGCTGGTTTAAATGGAAGGTAGACACAAAATGCTGGTGTAACTCAACGAGACAGGCAGCATCTCTGGAGAGAAAGAATGTGTGACGTTTCGGATCGAGACCCTTTAGACTGATGTCAGAGAGGTCGGCGGGAAAGAGATAGAATTTTGTTGGAGACAGTGAGACTGGTGGGAGAACTGGGAAGAAGGAGGGATGGAGAGAGAGGGAAAACAAGGGCTAATTGAAGTTAGATAAGTCAATGTTCATATCGCTGGTATGTTTGCTGCCCAAGCGAAGTATGAGGTGCTGTTCCTCCAATTTGCGCTGGGCCTCACTCTGACAATGGAGGATGCCCAGGACACAAAGTTCAGATTGGGAATGGGGGAGCGGGGGTGAGTTAAAGTGCTGAGCAACCGGGAGATCAGGTACGACTGTGTGGAACTGTTCAGCGAAACGATCGTCGAGCTTGCGCTTGGTCTCTCCGATGTCACTCCATCAGTACTATCCCACAGTATACCGTTACACCAGTACTAACCCACAGTGCGTCACTCCATCCGTACTATCCCACAGTATACCGTTACACCAGTACTACCCTACAGTGCGTCACTCCATCAGTACTATCCCACAGTATACCGTTACACCAGTACTGCCCTACAGTGCGTCACTCCATCAGTACTATCCAACAGTATACCATTGCACCAGCACTACCCTACAGTGCGTCACTCCATCAGTGCTACCGCACAGTGTCACTCCATCAATTCCACCCCACATTATGTCACAACAACAGTACTACCGCACAGTGTGTCACCCCATCAGAACTACGCCAGAATGTGCCATTACTTCAACACTACCCTACGTTAGGTTACTCCATCAATACTACTTCACAGTCTGTCACTCCATCAGTACTACATGTTACTCCATTAGTCGTACCCAAGAGCGTGTCACTCTCAACAGTACAACCCCACAGTATGTCATTCCATCATTTCTTCCCGACGGTGTTTCACTGTGTCAGTACCAACTTAAGTATGTAATTTCATCAGTTCTACCCACAGTTTTTCACCCCTTCAATAATACCATCGAATGTGTCACTATATCAGTACTACCCCAAAATATACCAGTCCTTCACTACTACCCCACAGGATGCTAATCCATAAGTATTATCGCACAGCGTGTCACTCCATCAGTACTACCAAATCGTCGGCTACTTCATCATTACTGCATCACAACGTGTCATTCATTCGGTACTATCCCATAGAATGCCATTGCATCAGTACAAGCAAATGGATAGTCATTCCATCAGTACTATCCCACAGTTTGTCATTCGTTCAGTTCTCCCCCTCAATGTGTCACTCCATCAGAACTACCCTATAATGTGTCATTACATCAGTAGTATCCCATTTACTTTCACACCATTAATACTATCCCACAGTGTGCCACGACATCAGTACTACCATATCGTTTGTTCCTCCATCAGTACTATCGCACACTGTGTCACTCTATCAGTAATACACCAAAATGTTTTACTCCATCAGTGCCCGCCCACAGTTTGTCACTTCATTAGTACTACCCCAAAGTGTATTGCTCAACACTACCCCACTGGTTTTCTGTCCACCAATACAAGCCTGCAGTGTGTTAGACGATCATTACTACAACACACTATGTCACTCCATCAGTACAACCCCAGAGCGTGTCACTCATCGGTACTACCGCACTCTATACCATTCCATCAATACACACCCTGTTTTTCAACATCAGTACCACCTTGTGTATTATTCCATTAGTACTACCACACAGGGTGTCACTCTATCAGTACTATCCAACGGTGTGTCACTCCATCGGTACTACACAATGAGTCATTCCATCAGTACTACCCCACAGTGCTTCAATCCACCAGTATTACTCTGGTATATGTCTATCCAACAGTACTACACCGCAGGGTGTCACACAATCAGTACTATTCCACAATATGTTATTGCGTCAGTACTGCCACATAGTGCGCCATTCCATCAGTACTACCTCAAAGTGTGTCACTCCACCAGCACTACCCACAGTGTGCCACTGCATCAGTAATAAAATATAGTTTGTTACTCCATCTGTATTAGTCTACACTGTGCCACTCCATCAGTGCCCCCCCCCATAGAGCATCGTACCATCAGGAATATCACTCGGGTTATCATTGCATCAGTACGTGTGTCACTCCATCAGAACAATCCATTATCACTCCATCAGTACTACCATGCAGCGTGTCACTCCATCAGTATTCCCCACAGTATGTCACTCCATCAGCCCTATCTCGCTGTGTCACTCCATCAGTAATTCCCCACAGTTTCACTTTATTATTATTTCTCCACCATGTCTCACTCCATTAGTACTACCCGATGTTTATCATTCAATCAGGACTATCCCAGTGGGTCACTCCATAAGTGCTGCCACACATTGTGTCATTCCATCAGTATTACCAAACAGTGTATCACTGCATTAGTACTACACCACAGTTTGTCATCACAATAGTACTACCGCTCAGTGTGTCACTCCGTCGGTGAAACCACACAGTGTCTCACTGCATCAATACAACTCCATGGTGTTACAGTCCATCAGCACTGCCCCCACATCATGTCACTCCAGTGCAACCCTAGAACGTGTCACTCCATCAGTACTCACAGCAGAATGTTCTTCCATCAGTACTCCCCAAAGTGTTTCACACCATCAGGACTACCTCAAATCTGCCATTCCATTCGCATTACCCCACACTGTGCTAACCCATCGCTGCGACTCCATAGTGTGTAATTCCATCACTATTTCACCACAGTTTTTCATCGCAACAGTACTACCGAAGAGCGTGTCAGTCCATCAGTATTACTGCGTCACTCCAACAGAATGTGCTATTACATCCGTGCTACCCCACAGTGTGTCATTCCATCAATACACCTCCAAAGTACGTCATTACACCAGTACTACTCCACAGTGTTACACTCCATCAGTACAAAACTGGAGCGTGTTACTCCATCAGTACTACCCTACAATATGTTATTCCATCAGTACTACACCACAGTGATGCACTCCATCAGTAATGCCTTAAACTTGTTATTCCATTATGTACAACCACACGGACTCATTCAATTAGTATTACCCAACAGTGTAACCCTCCATCTGTATTGCCCCACCGTCAGTCCTACTTCAGTATGGAGGTCACAATGTGCAACCCGACAGTACCACCGAACATTGTGTCAATACTTCAGTACTCGCCCACTGTGCGCCATTCTGTCCATACCACCCCCAGTGTGTCATTCAATCAGCACTACACCGAAGTATGTCACTCCATCAGTTTTACCCCAAGGGGTGGGGTGATGGAGTGACAAACTGCGTGGTAGTACTGATGCAATGACATGAGTACTACCACACAGTTTGTCACTCCGTCAGTACTACTTCAGTGTGGAACTACATCAGTACGACCCCAGGGTGTCAGTCCATCAATTCTACGCCACAGTGTGCCAGTTCCGCAGTACTACCTCACAATGTATCACTCCATTAGTCTATCCCACAGTGTTTCATCCATCAATTCTTCCCCACAGTATGTCATTACAAAAGAACTACCTCACAATTTGTCACTAAAACAGTATTATTCCACTGTGTGTCACTTCGTCAGTACTACTTCACAGTTTGTCATAACAACAGTACTACTCATTGTGTCACTCCATCAGTATTACCCGCAGTGTGTCACTACATCAGTAGAGGCCCACGGTGTATCACTCCATCAGAACTACTGCAAAGTGTGTCACTTCATCAGTACTGCTGCAGTGTGTCACTCCATCTGTACCAACCCACAGTGTGTCAATCCACACGAACTGCATCAACTGGTGTTACTCCATCAGTACTACAGTGTAGTGCTGAAGTGTTCAAAGTAGGAGGCCCTGTCATGATGCAGAAGCTGACTGAACTCATCCAGTCCATGTGGAATGAAGGGAAGGTCCCACAACAGCTGAAAGATGCCAGCATAGTCCACATCTACAAGAGGAAAGGCAACCGCCAGTCTTGCGACAATCATTGAGGCATCGCCCTCCCGTCCATAGCAGAGAAGATCTTGGCTCGTATCCTGCTCAACCGTCTCATTCAACACCTTGAGCAGGGTCTCCTTCCAGAAAGCCAGTGTGGTTTCCGTGCTGGGCGTGGAACTGTCGACATGATATTTGCTGCACGCCAACTCCAGGAAAAATGCCAAGAGCAGCACAGCGACCTGTTCGTGATCTTCGTCGATCTGACAAAGGCCTTCGACACTGTCAGCAGAGATGGCTTGTGGATAATGCAGAAGTTTGGCCGTCCCAGCAAGTTCATCACGATTGTCCGGCAGTTCCATGACGGCATGATGGTGAAAGTGCGAGATGATGGAGACGAATGGGAATCCTTTCCAGTGACAACAGGCATGAAGCAAGGTTTTGTTCTTGCCCCTACACTCTTCATCATGGTCTTCTCTGCCATGCTGACCGATGCCTTCCGTGACTGCCAGGATGGAATACACATCAGGTACAGGAACTGACAGCAGGCTTTTCAACCTCAGGTGCCTGCAAGCTGTTACAAAGCTGAAGGAGAACATCATCAGAGATTTCTTGTTTGCTGATGACTGCGCCCTCAACGCCAGCACAGAGCAGAAAATGCAGCTTTAAATGGACTGCTTCTCACAGGCCTGCGACGACTTTGGTTTCTCCAATAGCACCAAAAAAGTCTGAAGTTATGTACCAGCCCGCGCCTGGAAAGCCCTACCAGGAACCACACATCACGGTGAAGGGGCAGAACCTACAGGCAGTCGACAGCTTTACCTATCTGGGTAGTACACTCTCGCGAGTGGTGAACATTGACGCTGAGGTCAACAACAGGATTGCCAAGGCCAGCGCTGCCTTTGGGCGACTCCGTGGGAATGTTTGGGAGCGGAGGGGACTCAGCCTTACCACCAAGCTGAAGGTCTACCGTGCAGTGGTACTCTATGCCAGTGAGACCTGGACTTGTCTACAGCAGACATGCCAAACAGCTCAACCACATTCACTTGAGCTGCCTACGCAGACTCCTTCACATCAGGTGGCAGGACAAAATTCCCGACACAGAGGTCTTGGAACGGGTCGGAATCCCCAGCGTACACACCCTCCTACGGAAAGCCCAGGCCAGATGGGCAGGCCATGTCGTCAGAATGCCAGAAAGTCGACTGTCAAAACAGCTTCTGTATGGGGAACTGTGTGGGGAACTGTATGGGGAACTGTGTCAGGGTAAGCGCTCAGTAGGAGGACAGAAGAAACGGTTTAAGGACTGCCTCAAAGTGTCCCTCAAAGACTTGGACATCAACCTCAGCACTTGGGAGTCTCTTGCTCTGGACCGTCCAACCTGGCGTAGCAAGCTCACCACAGGAGCCCGTGCAGCAGAGAACAGACGCACTGCAGAGGCCCAGAGGAAATGCACCGCGCGCAAGGCCCGGGCTACCTCCACTTCCACTGCAGCACCCATCCACTTGTGTCCTACGTGTGTGCGTGCCTTCCGGGCCCGGATTGGCCTCATCAGTCACTTCAGGACCCACAGTCACCAATCCTCCAACTGAAAGTGAAGTCATGGTCATCTTCGAACCCGAAGGACGAACAACAACAACAACACAGCGCATTGTGTCACTCCATCAGTACTACCCCCACATTGTGTCACTCCATCAGTACTACCCCCACATTGTGTCACTCCATCAGTACTACCCCCACATTGTGTCACTCCATCAGTGCACTGCACAGTTTGTCACTCCATCAGTACTACTGCGCAGTGTGTCACTTCATCAATACAACTCCAAAGTGTGTCACTCCATCTGTACCAACCCAGTGTGATAATCCACCATTACTACCATACATTTTGTCGCTCCATCAGTTCCACTGCACAGTGTGTCACTCCATCAGAAATCCCCACAGCGTGTCACGTCGTCACTAAAACCCACAGTATGCCATTACATCATTACAAACACACATGTTCACACCCTCAAACACAGTCAAACACGCACACACACATACCCGCGCACGAAGACACACACAATCTCTCAAATGCAATCACAAACAATCAAATATACTCTCACACATTCTCACATACAATCACACGTACACATGCACTCACACTAACAGATATTCACACGCACTAGCACGAAGAGACACGCACTTATCACACACTTACACACGAACACATTCTCTGCCAACACCATCATATACTCTCCCACACACGCACACACGCACACACACACACCATCAAAGAATTACATACTCAAACACTGACAAACTCACATCCCACATATTCTCTCACATTCTCACAAACAGCCACACACACGCACAGACGCAAACACTGCCCTTCACAAACCCACATGCACTCTCCCACTCAGAGACACAGATACATTCAATCGCACATGCATCCACACTTACTAATGCTCACACACTCACACGCACACTCACGCACTCGCACAGACAGACACACACACACACAAATATAGGCACTCTTACATGCTCTACCGCTCTCTCACACGCAGACCCGCATGCACACGTGCACATTTTGGGATTGAGTGTATCCTTGGATGTTCGCGTCGAGCAGCGCAGCGCAGTGTGGCCGGGAGTGTTCCCGGTGAGCGGGGCCAAGCCCTTCAGTCGGCCCGTGTCGGCCCGGCTCGCCCACCGCGAATGGCGATGAGAACCGCGCCTCGGGAGCGAGGTGGGAGCCGCGAGGAACCGCAGAGAGCGAGGTGGACCATCGGAGAGCGAGGAAGGCCGCCGAGAACGAAGGGGCGACCCGCGGTGCGGCGGCAGGCAGGAGAGAGAACTATCTGGCCAACGTTTGTAACTTTGTCGGCGTCAGAATGTGGCGACACTTGTGTACCGCCTCGGTGAGGTCTTCTACATGATGTTACCGGGTTGTCTGCAAAACTAAGCATTTCACTCTACCTGGGTACGTGATAATAAGGTATCACTGAATCATTGAAATTCCTGCAGCCGCATACACTAACGCATACACACACACACCGACTCATGTGCACAATCTCACACATTCACACTCGCATACACGTGCTAGCACACTCTTGCACGGACTCGCACACTCACACTGTCACACACAATCAATATCCAATGCGAGTCAGGCTACACCTCTGGAGAAATCTAGTTGAGTATGTCAGTTCAGTGCAGTTTATTGTCACGTGTACCGAGGTACCGTGAAAAGACTGTTGCGTGCTACCCAGTCAGTGGAAACAAAATACTTCATTACAGTCGAGCCATTTACAGAGTATAGATACACGATAAGTGGATAACGTCCAGTGCGAGGTAAAGCCTGCAAAATCCGATCGAGGATAGTCCGAGGATCAACAGAGGTAGATAGTAGTTCAGCACTGCTTTCTGGTTGTGGTGGGATGATTCCGTTGCCTGATAACAGCTGGGAAGACACTGTCCCTGAAACTGGAGGTGTGCATTTTCACACTTCTGTGCATTTTACCTGATGGGACAGAGGAGAAGCAGGAGTGGCAATGGTGCGACTCGTTCTTGATTATGCTGCTGGCCTTGCCGAGGAAGCGTGGTTTATAAATTGAGTCAATATATGGGAGGTTGCTTTGTGTGATGGTCTGGACAATTCGCAGCAATTTCTGGCGTTCTTGTATGGAGCTGTTCCCAAACCAAGCTGTGATGCATCTTGATAAAATACTTTCTATGGTGCATCTGTCGAAGTTGGTGAGAGTTGTAGAGGGCACGCTGAACTGGCTAAGCCTGCCAAGGACATGGATGGGTGAAGTTCGGTTCGAGACCCTTCTTCAGACTGATTGTGGTGGAAAGGTGGAGAAGGCTGGAACAGAAGGACAAAGCGAGTTGAATGATGAGTGGGTGAATACCGTTTTCATAGTTAGGTGGTTGAGACCAGAGGTTAAAAGATAAAAGTTGCGAGATAAGGATTGAGCAGATTGAAAATATAAAGAGAGAGGAGGGAATATCGGTTGAAGATGGAGGTGGAGGGGATTAACAAGTGCGAGTCCGCGTGAAGGAAGAGATAGAGCGAGGGGAAAGCGGGAAGTTGCACGTTAGTTACCTGGCATTTGCTAATGTTCATACCATTAGGTTGCAAGGTTCCCAAGCGGACTATGAAGCGGCGTTCTTTCTGTTTTAATGTAACCTCTCTGGCGCTGGTGGAGGCCCAGGACAGAAAGGTCAGTGTGCGAGGGGGAGTTACAATGGCTTGCAACGGGGAGATACAGCAAGCCTTAGCAGAACGAGGGTGAGTGTTCGACAAAACGGTCGCCGAGTCTCCATTTCACCACGCCGATGTAAAGGAGGCCATATCTGGAACACCACATGCAGTAGATGAGATTAGAGGAGGTGCAGGTGAACATCTGTCTCACCTGGAAGGGCTTCTCGAGCGTGAGGGAAGGGGTTTAGGGACAGCTGTTACATCCCATGGTGGCTAACCGTTTTAACTGCACTTGCCAAGAAAGGCTTTGGAAAGAGAAGTGATGGTAAGTGATGGAGAGGTGAGGAAATGGATAGAGAAATAGGTCGTACAAAGATAAAAGGGAGAGATAGGGGAGAAGACGAAAGAAGAGGTGGAGGGAGAGTGAACGATCAAAGGGAGAGTGGGAAAAATGAGGAGAGAGGGGAGTTCAGAGCGAGTGGGTTGGCAAAAGGGGGAGAGGGAAGCATTAGAGAGATACAGGGAGAAGGAGGGAGAGATGCAGTAAGAGTGGGAGGGGAGAGAGGTTGGCAGAGAGCGGTCGGCACAGAGAGGGAGAATAGAGAGTGTAGTGGCGAGAATAACAGTTCAGAGAGAGAATAGCATTAAAGATGGAGAGAGAGAAAGAGAGGAGGGAGAGATGTTGCATCATTCGCCGTGTGTTCTACTTTTAAGACAATTCTGAGACGGCAATGGTTCTGTTCACTGAGTGTCGTGAGTCTTTGGGTCGTTCCTCCTCAGAGGTGATGAAGGTAGAGAATGTTGTTGTCCCAAGGCAAAGCCAGATCCATTCCAGGCAAGCAAGGACTAAATGCTTACTAGGGGTCGCCGGGAGTGTGGGATTGAGGTTACAATCAGTTAAGCCGCGATCACATTGAGTGTTAAAACAGAGTGGAGGGGCCATTTTAGTCTGATGTGATCTGTTGAACTAATTCATCACGCTGTGGACAAAGGCTGTCTAGTCCACCTTCAAACTGGGCACCAGAAGCCTTGAGACGGTGCAGAAAATCTTGTACGTGATCATTGCTGCCGTTGGAGTCCCTGGTAAGTGAGCAGAACAATTCAAGATTTATAACTCCGTCTGTTAACCGGTGTTGACATGATTCTGATCGTGTTACAATATTCCTAACTGATGATTGTTGTACAAGAATATGTGAAGTATATCAATCCTCTAAATGAAATATCTTTGAATTAACGCTGTGATTTTTCTCATTTTCAGGCAGCCGAAACTAACCCTCTCTTTCTCCCACTGCCGGGACCCACTAGAATGTTGTTCTTGCCTTCAGTGGGACCTTGCCCAGAGTTGTCCCAGTGCTCGGGACAGGCAGCTCTCCGGGACGGTGTGACTGGGAAGGGGTTTACATTGTAAAGTTCACTGTGTCTGAGTTATTGATCAGAGTGAACACCCGCTCCTGTGGACACGTCTCACTGTGGAGTCTGTCACAGTCGGATTCCAACGCCTGTTGGTCAATAATTGGATCGATCTCCTGAACCAGTGGCCGCGGATCTACCGGCGTGTGTTGTTACCGAACTGAGGAATGAATCCATTAACGGAGCCGCTCTGCTGCCGGATCCTAAGTTGTCCCTGCCTTCTCTCTGAACCCTCCTCGACCCCATCAGATGCCGAGTTCCCAGAGCCCTGGTTAAACGCGGCCGGTCACGGTTAAGTCTGTGAAACCGGCCCCATCAGAGACTGTGAGCGGGGTTAACTGTAGACAGGACCATTCCGCCTATTGTAGCGGGCGGCTGCTCGTTCCCTCCCCTCCCTTTACCCCGCCCGTCGCCTTATCTCCTCTCCCCTGAAGCAGGCAGGTCGGGCACAGTCGGAGCCGGGTCTGACATTGTTAAACCTGCAGCCGCGCACCGACTCCAACACTCCTGATCTCCAGCTGAAAGTGGAGCCGGTGTTCAGCCCCGGAGACCGTGTTCAGTAATGCCCAGTGTCCGCTCCCCTTCTCTTTCCGCAGTGAATTTAGTGGCGATTGTGATCCTGTCCCGGGGAAAGTGCGGCCTCTCCACCTGCACCACTCGCTACCTGGTGGCCATGGCAGCGGCCGATCTACTCACCCTGATCACCGAGGTCATTTTCTATAATATCCGATACCATTACTTTGATTGGAGTGTCCTGTCCATCACCCCTGTGTGCAGTGTTAACGAAGTACTGAAGTATTCAGCTACAGACTGTTCTGTCTGGTTCACCGTCACTTTCACCTTTGATCGCTTTGTCGCCATTTGTTGCCAGAAGCTGAAAACTAAATATTGCACCGGGAAAACTGCGGCTGCGGTTCTCGCAACAGCCGGCGTTCTGCTGTGTCTGAAAAATGTTCCCCGCTACTTCACAAATGAACCCCGGACAACCATCGACAATGTCCCGTGGGGCTGTGACCCGGTGGACAGTGCTTACACTGACCCCGGGTGGGTGGCATTTGACTGGATCGACACGGTTTTAACTCCGTTCCTCCCTTTCGCTGTGATCCTGCTGCTCAACGCTCTGACAGTCCGGCACATTTTAGTGGCCAGTCGGGTCCGTCAGGGGCTGAGGGGTGAGAGCAAGGGGGAGAAGCGCAGTGACCCGGAGATGGAGAGCAGGAGGAGGTCTGTGGTTTTACTCTTCACCATCTCCGGCAGCTTCATCCTCCTGTGGCTGACGCTGGTTGTAAACTTCGTCTATTATCAGATCACAGGGATTGGGAATGATATGAATGATTCTCAACGGATCTTTGCCAACGTCGGGTTTTTGCTGAGGAATCTCAGCTGCTGCACCAACACATTTATTTACGCGGTGACCCAGTCCAAGTTCAGGGAGCAGGTGAAGAGCGCGGTGAAATATCCGCTCACCTCAGCGCTGCGGCTCATTAATAAACCCGCGCCCTGAGCGCATCCCACAGGGCGGCCGCAGTCTCTCCGCTCCGGGCTCCGGCTCCTCACATTCACCGCCGCATCTTCCAGCTGTCAGTCCGGGCGGATGATCCCATCGCCGGCCCCGCTCCGGGACCCCCAGCCCCTCACATTCACCCAATCGCCC
>NW_027602619.1:0-31534 GCF_053455715.1 Rhinoraja longicauda | reverse complement strand
GGGAGAAGGCAGGAGCGGATTAGAAATGATCAGCCATGATCACATTGAATGGTGGTGCAGGCTCGAAGGTCCGAAGGACTTACTCATGCACCTATTGCCTATTGTCTATTTTGTAACTGCCATCGTCCTCCACCTTAGCGCACAGTGCTTGGAAACTGGAGGGCGGTGATCCCTCGAAGTTCTGGAGAAGATTTTAAGGTGACGGAGAAAAGATTTAAAAGGAATCTGAGGAGTAACTCTTTCACACAAAGGGTGGTGGGGATATGGATCACACTAAATTAAACTGCCGCAGACAAGGTGATAAGTGATGAAAACTGACATAACGAACGATTTTGTTATTTTTAGTGTGTTTACAAAAGTTTGTGTAAAGGTTCTCTGGTTTGTTTTATGTGGGGAGTGGGGGATGGGGTCAGGAGAAACTTTTTTTTCAATCTCTTACCTTGCCGGAGATGCGATTGTTTTCCGGATCGTATCGCCGGTCACGCTGCGGTCTAACATCATGGAGCTGTAGGCCTTGCTCGGGACTGACTCTTAACCCCACCGCTGGGCCGTGGTCTGACCATCGGAGCCTGCGATCCCTTGCCTGGATTCGACGCCCCAACTGCGGCCCATGGATTTCAACAACGATGAGTTCGCAGTCTTGGGTAGAGACTGATGTCGGGAAGATCCAAAGTCGCAAGAGGTTCGACTATCCCCGAGCCGGGGTCCGATCGCCCGGCGCGGGGGAGCTTAGATCTCCCCGATGTGGGTGCTTGATCGCCCCGACGAGGGGTGCCCGACCGCCGATTACGGGACCCAAGATCGTCCGCTCCGTCTTCCATCACAGTGAGGAATGTGGAGGAATCACAATGGTCAATGTTTATTTTAAACTGTATTTTGTGTGCCTTGTTGCTTTTTATTGGTATGATTGTACAGGAAATGAAATTCCTCGTATGTTGCATAACATGCTTGGCTAATTAACAATGATTATAATTATGATTATGATTATGATTTTGTCCGATGATACAGAGGGACATAGAAAATCCAGTAACTTGCGGTCAGTGGTCTCCAATCCAATATCGAGTTATATAGTCAGAGTGATACTGTGAGGAAGCAGGCCCTTGAGAGCAACTTGCCCACACCAGCTAACATGTCCCAGCGACACTGGTCCCACCTGCCCACATTTGGTCCATATCCCTCCAAACCCGTCCTATCAATGTACCTGTGCAACTGTATATTAAATGTTGGGATTGTCCCTGCCTCGCCTACTTCCTCTGGCAGCTTGTTCCATCCACTCGCAATCCTTTGTATGAAATTGTACCCCGCACATACATTTTAAATCTTTTCCTCTTCACCTCAAACCTATGTCCTCTGATCCTCGATTCACCTACTCTGGCCAAGGGACTCTGTGCATCTAATATCATGCAGGCAAGAATGTAATAACACACTTTGAGAAATTGTATTCTGGGTTAATGGATTAAAGTATTTGGCAGGATCATTTGAGTGGCGATGTACAGATACTGATGACACTTTACTTTATTGTCACATGTACCTCGCGTGCCTCGCTACAGTGAAATGCTTTGTTTTGCTTAGAACTGAGGTACATTGAAAAGCTTTTGTTGCGTGCTGTCAGGTCAGTGCACAGGTACACAATAAGGCAATAAGGTTTAGTGCAAGATAAAGCCAGGAATGTCCGATCAAGAATGGTCCGAGGGTCACGAATGAGGTAGATCGTAGTTCAGTGCTGCCCGGTGGTTGTGGCAGGATGATGATTCCAGGGCAATACGCCAGTGAAGCCAGGTGTAGGCGCCGCCATCGTGACAATCCTATCTATTGCCTTCCCTCTCCCACTGGAACTATAGGGCACTGCCTCAGAATTAAAGGACGTTCTATTCAAAAGAACACGAGGAGGTATTTGTTTCGTCAGATGGTGGTGAATATGTGTAATTATTTGCCACAGAAGGCTGTAGATGGATGTAAGTCAATGGATATTTTTAAGGCAGATATAGAGATTCTTGATAAGTGCGGGTTTCTGGTGTTATTGGGAGAAGGCGGGGAATGGGGTTAGAAGGGATTGATAGACCAGCCATGGTTGAATGGCTGAGGAGACCTGATGGGCGAATGGCCTAATTCTGCTCCAATCACTTATGATCTGATGATATTGCAGAAGGGCACGCAGCCGCCCCCCCCCCCCCCCCCCCCACACCACCGGACACCAACACCTTTCAATCCCATTTTAACTGCAACCATCTCGATATTTGTTAAGCCCGTGCTACAAGCCAACTTAACCACATCTGTCCATTGACCCCGTCCCTTGCGGGTTTGTTTCGGTTTGGTATGGTATGATTTGATTATGTTTGGTATCGTTTGTTGTGCTGGTGGCCTTGCCGATGCAGTGTGAGGTGTAAATGTAGTCAACAGAAGGGAGGTTCGTTTGTGTGATGGACAGGGCTGCATCCGCAATTCTCTGCACTTTCTTGCTGACTTGGATGGAGCTGTTGCGAAACCATGCGGTGTTGCATTCTCCTAAACCTCTCCTATCCACGTGGCTATTTAAAAGGTACCGGCCACAGTGTGAATTTGGAAACTCCACACACAGTGGAGGAATTGCTGCCTATGAGCGCCAGAGACCTTGGTTCCTTTCTGACCATGGGTGCTGCCTGTGCAGAATTTGTACATTCTCCCCGTGACCGTGTGTGGTTTCGGCGGGTTCCCCGATTTCCTCCCGCACTCCAAAGACATGCATGTTTGGAGGTTAATTGGCTTTGGTAAAGACTGTAAATTGTCCCTGGTTTGTTGCATGGTGCTTGTGTACGGGGATCCCTGGTCTCCACTGATTCGGTAGGCCGAACGGCCTGTTTCCACGTTGAATCACTGCACTAAACTAAACTAAACATAACACAGATGTTTTGTGTGTCTTGTTGCTTATTTTTATATCACTGTATAACAAATCAAATTCCTCGCATGTTACATAACATATTTGCAAATGTGCGGTTGACAATCCCTAGTGTAATCGGCACCTTCTTAATCTCTTGAATGGGGGTAGGGGTAAAGACTTGATTGGGATCATCAGGTGGGCAACCTCCTTCCTTGCTGTTTCGTTGATAGGCCCACCACCGGAATATCACCCCTCATCCACCGTTCCTAGGAATAGATTCCCAGCCTACTAAACCTCTCCCTGTAGCTCAGACCCTCTAGTCCTGGGAACATCCTCGTAAATATTTTCTGTACCCTATTCAGCTTGACAACATGGTGCAATGATACAAAATGTGCAGCGGAGTATTGACAAAAAAAATGGGATGGCACATTTAGTCAGCATGGATGAGCTGTGTCCTAGTCTTATGATTCTGTGGATCTGTGGCTACAGAGAAAGATTGCTGACGTTTCAGGTCAGTAACCTCTCAGTGGAACAGGAAAACCGAGAAAAAATAGAAATATTTCAGGAGCAGCAAATGTTGCTACCGTAGCACAATAGTTAGAGGACTTTTGGAGAGGTTCAAGGATGGGAATGTTTTGGAGGGATATGGGGCAAACGCAAGCAGGTGGGACCAGTGTAGATGGGGCAACATTGTCGACAGGAGCAATTTGGGGCAAAGGATCGATTTCCATTCTGTGTGACTCTATGACTCTATCAGGATTCACTACCCATGACACGGTCATCTCGGTCTCTGACACCGACGACAGAGCATCCTTGAAGAGGGTGAATCCACGCAATGTATACGGTCCAGACAGTGTACCTCCTCGAGCGCTAATGCCCTGCGCGTATTAACTGGCTGCTCCATTCAGGGACATCTTCAACCTCCCTCTTCTGCAGTCTGAGATCCCCACTTGTTTCAAAAGAGCATCTATCGTGGTGGATCCCAAGAAGAGGATTTGGCAGCACAGTGGCGCAGCTGGTTGAGCCGCTGCCTCACAGCACCAGAGACCTGGGTTTCATCCTGACCTCAGGCGCTGTCCATCTGCGTGTGTGTGTGTTTGTCATAGTGTGTTGGGACTGGATGCCAAAGTGGGATATCGTACAACTTGTGCGATCGGTTGATCGGTTGAGACTTGTTAGACTGGAGAGCATGTTTCCATGCCGTATCTCTGAACTAATGGCAGCCACGGTGACGCAGCGGTAGATTTGCAGCCTAACAGCGCTTGCATTGCCGGCAAACGGATTTTATCTGACTACGGGTGTTGTCTGTACGGAGTTTGTGCGTTCCCCCGTGGCCGCGTGGGTTTTCTCCGAGATCTTCGGTTTCCTTGCACACTCCAAACGTGTATATGTTAATTGGCTTGGTGTGTGTATAAATTGTTTCAAGTGTGCGTAGGACAGTGTTAATGTGCAGGGATCGCTGGTCAAAGGCCCTGATTCCGTACTATATCCCTAAACTAACCGAATCTAAACTAAACTAAACTAACCTAACCTAACCTAACCTAACCTAACCTAACCTAACCTAACCTAACCTAACCTAACCTAACCTAACCTAACCTAACCTAACCTAACCTAACCTAACCTAACCTAACCTAACCTAACCTAACCTAACCTAAACTAAACTAAACTAAACTAAACTAAACTAAACTAAACTAAACTAAACTAAACTAAACTAAACTAAACTAAACCAAACTAAACTAAACTAAACTAAACTAAACTAAACTAAACTAAACTAAACTAAACTAAACTAAACTAAACTAAACTAAACTAAACTAAACTAAATTAACTAAACTAAACTAAACTAAACTAAAGTAAACTAAACTAAACCAAGACCATGGAGACCTGCCACGATAACTAATGCCTGGTTGCACTTCACTGAAATCCACCGTAATAAAACGCTTCAGCAGGTGGGTTATGATGTGAATCATATTTCACCCCAGAAGTGACCTGGATCTGCTTCAGTTGCCCCACATCAGGTCAGCAGCAGATACGATCTCACCAGCTCTCCACTCTGTTCTGGACCATCTAGATAACAGGAACACATAATTCAAGCTGTTGTACATCTTGGTGGCACGGTAACGCAGAAGTAAAGTTGCTGCCTTACAGCACCCAGAGACCCGGCAACCTCTGCTTTGACCATTTTCACGCCTTAATCTAGTGTCCCTCACCCCTGACTCTCAGTCTGAAGAAGGGTCATGAACCAAATCGTCACCGATTCCTTCTCTCCAGGGATGCTGCCTGTTCCACTGACTTACTCCATCATTTTGAGTCTACGCGGGTACGAACCTGACTTTGGTTGTTGTCTGTAAAGAGTTTGAACGTTCTTAATGTGAGCGAAGACAGACACAAAAAACTGGAGTAACTCAGCGGGTCAAACTGCATCTCTGGGGAAAAAGTATATGTGACGTTTCGGGTCGAGCCCCTTTTTCAGACTGAGAGTCAGGGGAAAGGGAAACGAGAGATATAGTCAGTGACGTTGAAAGAGAGAACAAATGGATGAAAGACATGCAAAAAAATAGATGATAAAGGAAACTGTGGCCTAGCTGAAAACAACTGTGGCTTGGCTGAAGACAAGTATAAACAATGATACGAATAGAGACAGTTCCTTGCTACAGGATAGTGCTAGTGCACAGGGATCGGTGGTTGGCCAGGTCTAAGTGGGCCGAAGGGCATGTTTCCACGTCGCGTCTCTTTAAAAAAAGACATCGGTTCCTGCTCAGCTTTCAACACCATCACTCGAAACACTAGCTGCTCGCTTTGGCAGCACACATAGCAAAATCGCAACAATGCAGACAACATTAACATTTCCACGGCGCAAGGGTTTCACGCAGATTCGCGCAGTGCTCCATTTCTTGAAGGGCGGCTCACGAAATCAGCTGGTAGAGCGGCAGAGTCCTGGGTTCGATCCTGACCTCGGGTGTTGACTGTGTTTGTGTGTGTGGAGTTTGCACGTTCTCCATGTGACCCGTGTGGGTTTCCTCCGTGAGCACCGGTTTTCAGAAAGGGATACTTTGCTCAGTATTACGTTTATTGTAATCACGTGCACTTAGGTACAATGAAAAGCATTGCTCAGCAGGAAGATACTATGTGCACAATATAGTTCATAAGTTCATAAGTTATTGGAGCGGAATTAGGACATTCGGCCCCTCAAGTATACTCAGCTATTCAATCACGGCTGATCTGTCTTTCCCTCTCAAATACATTCGCCAGCCTTCTCCCCATCACCCCTGACACCCATACCAATCAATTAATCAACTAAACTATTACTTCGCCTTGCAGCACATCAGTTCTCTTGACAAAGTTCAATGTCTGCAATGGGGTAGAGATGAATTGGACACTACCCTAGCTAATGGGTGGACCATAGACAAAGTGCAATTTCCTCAATGGTGCAGACGTATATCGGACCCTAGCAGATGGATGGACCGTTCAGGAGTCTGATAACAGGCGGGAAGAAGCTGTTCCTGAGTCTGGTGGTGCGCGCTTTCAAACTCTGTACCATTCTCGCAAAGGGTGCAGGGAAAGAAAGACAGGCCGTGTGTGAGTCACGTCTTTGGATACATGGACTGCTCCTTCGGCTCCCCCTCCTACACAGTTGAATGCTCCAACCTCTGGCAAACGTTTTGCCGCCATGCCTTATCCAGCATTTTTTGGCCTTCCATCGTTACTTGATCGAGTACTTGGCAATTGCCGTTTATCTGATAAGGTGATCTTTCCAGTCGGTGACCTGTTCCACCAGGTATTGTTTGGAATATTTTCTCAGGCTGATATTGAAATCAGATGGTTGCAAAGGACTGTAGTACAAGGGAACATAGACAAGGCTCTTCCATGTCCTCTACAGTGTAGAACGTAGCTTCAGTGGCACTGTGGAGCAGTGGCATAAAGTTGGTTTATAGGTAGGATAGTCCATGGGTGTAGGATAATGTACGGGGCTGATCGCTGGTCGACGTGGGCTCATTGTGCCGCCGAGCCTATTTCAACGCTGTATCGTTAAATCCAATTTTAATAAAGACAATAATAATAGGGTCACAATAGTGGGGTGAGACTGTTCTTTGTTCCTAGTATGTGTCGGATAGTATGAGTGTGCGGGGATCGCTGGTCGGTGCGTACTCGGTGAGCCCAAGAGCCTGTTCCCGCGCTGTATCTCGAAACTAAACTAAACTTTACATTGGTTTTTGACTTATATAAATGATTAAACAATTTTATCCAGAGTGAGATGAGAAAATTTACTGAGTAAGCTTGATGCAAGGAGGAAGATTGGATTCATAGTTTCCTAAGATGGTTTGGGTAACCTTTCTTGTGTGGGAAGGAACTGCAGATGCTGATTTACACCGTAAATTGACACAAAATGATGGTGTAACTCAGCGGGGCAGGCGGAATCTGTGGACAAAAGGAATGGGTGCCGTTTCGGGCAGAGACCCTCCATCAGTCTGAGCTCAGACTGAAGAAAGATCCCGACCTTAAACGTCATTCAATCCTTCTTCCCAGAGATGCGGCCTGTCCAGAATTTTGTGTCGATCTTGGGTAACCTTTCTTGCTGACCTTTCCACGTGCTTGAATAAATACACTTTGAAAATTTGGGATGAGATGGTATGAACTAAACGGAGAGGTTGAACAAACTTGGATTATTTTCTCTGCAACGCCGGAATTTGACGGGTGAGCGGATAAAAGGAATTAAAATTATGAAACGCACAGATATGGTTGAGAGTCAGAACCTTTTCCCCCCAAGGTGGAAATGTTACAGACTAGAGGGCATAGCTTAAAGGTAAGATGGTAAAGCTTAATGAGATTAGCGGGGCACGTTTTTTTTTAATACAGAGGGTGTTGGGTACCTGGAACGAGCTGCGAGGCCCGATACGATGGTGGCGTTTTAGAGACTTTTATACCAGCACATGTTTGGAGGAACGATGTTATTTAGCTGCAGAGGCACAGAAAACATTTAGAATTTGCTGCCAGGACTCAAGGTTTCTGAGCTACCGGGAGAGGGTGAACAGGCTAGGACTTTATACTTTGGGAGCGCAGCGCGATGAGGGGTGGTATGATAGAAGTGTATAAAACATAACATATATAACATATATAACAACTACAGCATGGAAACAGGCCTGTCCGGCCCTACCAGTCCACGCCGACCATTCTCCCTGACCTAGTCTCATCTACCTGCACTCAGACCATAACCCTCCAATCCCCTCCTATCCATATACCTATCCAATTTTCTCTTAAATAATAAAATCGAGCCAGCCTCCACCACTTCCACCGGAAGCCCATTCCATACAGCCACAACCCTCTGAGTAAAGAAGTTCCCCCTCATGTTACCCCTAAACCTTTGTCCCTCAATTCTGAAGCTTTGTCCCCTTGTTGGAATCTTCCCCACTCTCAAAGGGAAAAGCCTACCCACGTCAACTCTGTCCGTCCCTCTCAAAATTTAAAAAACCTCTATCAAGTCCCCCCTCAACCTTCTACGCTCCAAAGAATAAAGACCCAACCTGTTCAACCTCTCTCTGTAGCCTAAGTGCTGAAACCCAGGCAACATTCTAGTAAATCTCCTCTGTACCCTCTCCATTTTGTCGACATCCTTCCTATAATTTGGCGACCAGAACTGCACACCATACTCCAGATTTGGCCTCGCCAATGCCCTGTACAATTTCAACATTACATCCCAACTTCTATACTCGATGCTCTGATTTATAAAGGCAAGCATACCAAACGCCTTCTTCACCACCCTATCCACATGAGATTCCACCTTCAGGGAACAATGCACAGTTATTCCCAGATCCCTCTGTTCCACTGCATTCCTCAATTCCCTACCATTTACCCTGTACGTCCTATTTTGATTTGTCCTACCAAAATGCAGCACCTCACACTTATCAGCATTAAACTCCATCTGCCATCTTTCAGCCCACCCTTCCAAAAGGCCCAAGTCTCTCTGTAGACTTTGAAAATCTACCTCACTATCAACTACTCCACCTATCTTAGTATCATCTGCATATTTACTAATCCAATTTGCCACACCATCATCCAGATCATTAATGTAAATGACAAACAACAGTGGACCCAACACAGATCCTTAGGGCACTCCACTAGACACTGGCCTCCAACCTGACATACAATTGTCAACCGTTACCCTCTGGTATCTCCCATTCAGCCATTGTTGAATCCATCTTGCAACCTCACTATAAATACCCAACGATTTAACCTTCTTAATCAACCTTCCATGTGGAACCTTGTCAAATGCCTTACTGAAGTCCATATAGACAACATCCACAGCCTTGCCCTTATCAATTTCCCTGGTAACCTCTTCAAAAAATTCAAGAAGATTAGTCAAACATGACCTTCCAGGCACAAATCCATGTTGACTGTTTCTAATCAGGCCTTGATTATCCAAATCATTATATATATTGTCCCTAAGTATCTTTTCCATTAATTTTCCCACCACAGACGTCAAACTAATAGGTCTATAATTGCTAGGTTTACTTTTAGAACCTTTTTTAAACAAAGGCACAACATGCGCAATGCGCCAATCTTCCGGCACCATCCCTGTTTCTAATGACGTTTGAAATATTTCCGTCATAGCCCCTGCTATTTCTGCACTAACTTCCCTCAATGTTCTAGGGATTATCCTATCAGGACCTGGAGACTTATCCACTTTTATATTCTTCAAAAGTGTCCGTACCTCCTCTTTTTTAATCCTCCTAATTTCCATCACTACTCTACTTGTTTCGCTTACCTCACATAATTCAATATCCTTCTCCTCGGTAAATACCGAAGAAAAGAAATTGTTTAATATCTCCCCCATTTCTTCCGGCTCAGCACATAGCTGTCCACTCTGACTCTCTAATGGACCAATTTTATCCCTCACTATCCTTTTGCTATTGACATATCTGTAGAACCCCTTGGGGTTTACTTTTACATTACTTGCCAAAGCAGCCTCATATCTTTTTTTCGCTTTTCTAATTTCCTTTTTAAGATTCCTTTTACATTCTTTATATTCCTCAAGAACCTCATTTACTCCCTGCCGCTGATATTTATTGTATATCTCCCTCTTTTTCCGAACCGAGTGTCCAATTTCCCTGGAAAACCATGGCTCTTTCAAATTATTATTCTTTCCTTTCCACCGAACAGGGACATAAAGACTCTGTACTCTCAAAATTTCACCTTTAAATATCCTCCATTTCTCTATTATATCCTTTTCATAAAACAACAATTTCCATTTCACTCCTTTTAAATCCTTTCTCATCTCTTCAAAATTAGCCTTTCTCCAATCCAAAATCTCAACCCTTGGTCCAGATTTGACCTTCTCCATAATGATATTGAAACTAATGGCATTATGATCACTAGACCCAAAGTGCTCCTCAACACATACCTCCGTCACCTGACCCATCTCATTTCCTAACAGGAGGTCCAACACTGCCCCTTCTCTGGTAGGCACCTCTACGTATTGCTGCAAAAAACTATCCTGCACACATTTTACAAACTCCAAACCATCCAGCCCTTTAACAGAATGTGATTCCCAGTCTATATACGGAAAATTGAAATCACCCACAATCACCACTCTGTGCTTACTACTAATATCTGCTATCTCCTTACATATTTGCTCTTCCAATTCTCGTTCCCTATTTGGCGGTCTATAATACACCCCTATAAGTGTTGCTAAACCTTTCTCATTTCTGAGTTCCACCCAAACAGCCTCCTTAATCGAGCCTTCTAGTCTGTCCTGCCAAAGCACTGCTGCGATATCCTCCCTGACAAGCAATGCAACACCCCCACCTCTTGCCCCTCCGATTCTATCACATCTAAAACCATGAGAGGCAGACTCTTTTACGCAGGGTAGGGGAATCAAGAAGCAGAGGACATAGGGTTTAAAGCGAGGTGGTGGGGGGGGGGGGGGTTATTGGAGCCAATGGTCGACATATTTACACAAAGGGTGGTTCCGGGGTAAGTATATGGAACGAACTACCAGAAGGGGCAGCTGAGGCAAGTCATACCACAATGTTTAAGCAACATTTATGTAGCCACATGGCTACGGTAAGTTTAGTGGGATAAGGGCCAATCACATTCAGGTGGAACTAGTGTAGATGGGGCATGTTGGTCGGCGTGGGCAAGGTGTGACGGCCATGTTTAATGCTGTATTTCATGACAGTATGATTCTATGACACTTGTGTATGCTGAGTATGAAGGGACATTCACGGATCACGTACAGGCAGAGGCGATTATTTTAACTATATCATGCTCAGTATGGACATTGTGGGCCGAAGGGCCCGTTCTGTACTGTACTGTTCTGTGCTCCGTGTTAAAAATCTTCGCAATCAATGAGTTTAGTTTTCTTTATTTTTAAGTGTATCGAGGTACAGACAAAAGCTTTTGATGTGTGCGAGCCAGACAGCGGAAAGTCAATACAATCAAGCCACCCACAGTCTACAGATACATGATAAAGGGCATAAAGTGAATAACATTTAGTACAAGATAAAGCCAGTAAAGCCCTATCAAGCTTAGTCCGAGCATCTCCAAAGAGATAGATAATAGTTCAGGAATGCTCTCAATTTGTTGGTAGGATGGTACAGTTGCCCGATAACAGCCGGGAATAAACTGTCCCTGAAACTGGAGGTGTGCGTGCTTACACTTTTATAGAACTCGCCCGATGGGAGAAGAGAGAAGAGGGAGTATCCGGGGTGGGGGTGATCCTTTATTGTGCTGGTGGCCTTGCCGAGGCAGCGTGAGGTGTAAATGGAGTCAAAAGAAGGTTTGTGTGACGGCTGGGCTGCATCCACAATTCTCTGCAATTTCTTGCTGTCTTGGATGGAGCTGTTGCCAAACCAAGCTGTGATGCACCCCGATACAATGATTTCTAGGGCAATCAGTGACACAATGGTGAAGTAATAGCCCCCTCACAAATTGAAACACTGCAGCAAATCCCATCAGAATTAGTTCATGAGTACTGGTGAAATATTTAAAGATGGCAAATAAAATAAAGGGCATACTGTCCTCAGATGATTATCTCAAGTAGAAAAAATCACAATGTTCAGCAAGTTCCTTTGCAAGCTGCCTCATTTGCCAAGCTTGAGGCAGCAACGTGGCATGTGGGCAGTGACAAGAGCAAGAGGGCATGAAGGCAGTTGTCACGTGGCTAGGAGTCGCGTTATAGAGCCAAACATTGTGGCAACAGGCCCTTCATGCCAGCTTGCCCACACCGACCAACATGTCACATCTATACTAGTCCCACCTGACTTCGTTTAACCTATAGCCCTCTAAACGTGTCATGTCCATGTACCTGTCCAATAGTTCCTAAAAGGTGCAATCACCCCTGCCTCGACTACCTCCAATAGCAGCTCGTTCCATCCACCCACCACTCTTTGAGTGAAAACATTACCATATCATATCATATCATATCATATCATATCATATCATATCATATCATATCATATCATATATATACAGCCGGAAACAGGCCTTTTCGGCCCACCAAGTCCGTGCCGCCCAGTGATCCCCGTACATTAACACTATCCTACACCCACTAGGGACAATTTTTACATTTACTCAGCCAATTAACCTACATACCTGTACGTCTTTGGAGTGTGGGAGGAAACCGAAGATCTCGGAGAAAACCCACGCAGGTCACGGGGAGAACGTACAAACTCCTTACAGTGCAGCACCCGTAGTCAGGATCGAACCTGAGTCTCCGGCGCTGCATTCGCTGTAAAGCAGCAACTCTACCGCTGCGCTACCGTGCCGCCAGCTTATGATCAAATATTTTCCCCTTCATTTTAAACTTATGTCCTCTGGCCATCGATTCACCTTCCCTGGGCAAGAGAGTCTTCCTCTCATGACTCTTCCTTTGTTCCTTTCATGAATTTTCCCCCAGCTTGCTCAAACTCTCTCTATAGCTCAGGCCCTCGAGCCCTGGCAACAGGCGCGTAAATCTTCTCTGCTCCCTTTCCAACATGACTTCTTTCCTGTAACATGGTGCCTAGAACTGAACACCACGATAAATTTGGCCTCATCAACGCCGAATTCAACTGCAACATGACCTCCAAACGTCTAACCTCAATATATTGACTGAAGAAGTGCAACGGGCCAAAAGCCTTCATTAACCCCCCCCCCCCCCATCTACCTGTGATGATAGCTTCCAGGAATTATGTCCCTGCACTCCGAGACCACTCTGTTGCACAACAATCACCAGAGACCGACCATTCAAGAGATTCAAGATTCACGATTCAAGATAGCTTTATTTGTCATCCAATATTGGACGAAATTCAGTCACCCACAGTCCAACAATAAAAGCATTAAATAGGCATTAAAATTACACAACCCCAAAAACACACAAAAAAAGAAACATCCATCAAAGAAACATCCATCACTGTGAGTCTCCTCCAGTCCTCTCCTCACTGTGATGGAAGGCCACAATGTCTTTTCCCTTCTCCTGCTGTCCTCTCCCGCAGTCAGGTTGTTGTGGTTGCAGGCCGCGCCGGAAGGTCCGCAGCGGCCCGAGCTTCAGGCGAGTCGCAGCCGCTCCCGCAGCCTCCGAAGACGGCCGGCTCCGCCGATGATAAGTCCGATCCGGGGCGGGCGAACACGCTGCCACTGTTGCTGCACGTCGGGGCGGTCGTGGCTCCCGACATTGAAGCCCCCGCCCAGCAGAGAAAAATCCCGCGGCATATCTTAAGCCGCGCCGGACGGTGAAATGTCCGCGACCCAAGCCCCGCGATCCGAGGCGGGCGAACCCGCTGCCGCTGCCGGAGCTACCGATGTCGGCATCCACGCGGCCCGAGCCTAAGGCGAGTCGCAGCCGCTCCCGCAGCCATCGAGGACGGCCGGCTCCGGTGAAGGTAAGTCCGATCCGCGGGCTCTGCGAACCAGAGCCCTGGAGGCCGCCAGCTCCAGGAGTTGGGCCGATGGTAGGCCGCAGCAGGAACGGAGACAACACCCAGAAAACAAAGGTCGGGTCTCCGTACGGAAGGGACACCTATTTACAATTTTACAGTTCCCCCCTCCCCCCACATACACACACAGTACACAAACACAAAAACACGACATCACAACTACAATTAAGACAAAAAACAACAACAAAAACACAAAGACAAATGGACCGCAGGTAAGCCGCAGCTGCTATGGCAGCGCCGCCATTTTGTCAATAAGCAGGACCTGCCCGTATTATAATTTAGAAAATGCAACACCTCACATTTCTTGCATGAATGTAACAAGGCGAATGGGCCAATGAAAACTGGGCTATAGATGTAATGTTTAATTTAGTTTAGTTTAGTTTGATTTAGTTGACCGAGTCCGGGCCGACCAGCTATTCCCATACAATGACAATATTCTACATCCAAGGGACAATTGAGATATTGCCACGCGGAGTCCACCCACTCGGTCACACGGAGAACGTACAAACTCTGTACAGACTGCACCGGCAGTCAGGATCGAACCCAGGTCTCTGGCGCTGTAAGGCCGCAATTCTACTCCTGCGCCACTGTGTCGCACGAAAGTTGAGATGATCTGAACTGAATCTCAAGTTATTTGGACAAGTACATGGACAGGAAAGGTTCAGAGGGATACGAGACATTGCCAGACGTTTGAACAAACGGAACTAGCTTGGATTGGGCATTTTGTATGCCATAGACGAAATGCATCCCGATAAAATGCTTTCTGGGGCAATCTATGTTACCATGCTGAAGTAATAGCCCCCTCACAAATTGAAACACTGCAGCAGAACCCATCGGCAACAGTTCATGAATATTGATGGAATATTTGAAGATGGCAAATGGGATAAGTGACATGCTGTCCTCAGATGATTATCTGAAGTAGAAAGAAAACCAAATGTTCAGCCAAATCCTTTGCAGGCTCCCTCGCTTGCCAAGCTTGAGGCATCAACGTGGCATTTGGTCAGTGCCGAGAGCCAAGGGAGCATGAGGGCAGTTGTCACATGCATAGACTCATAGAGTCATACAACGTGCCAACACCGACCAATATTTCCCATCTACACTGGTCCCTGTCCCTCTACACTTGCCCTGTCCATGCACATTTCCGATTGTTTCCTAGACGGTGCAATCGTCCTCGCCTCAAATACCTCCTCTGGCAGCTCGGTCATGCACCCACCACTCTTTGTGTGAAAACATTACCCCTCAGATTATTATCAAATATTTCCCCATTCACCTTAAAACTATGTCCTCTGTTCCTCGATTCACCTACTCTCGGCAAGAGACTCTTCCTCTCTTGACTATTCCTCTCTTGAAATTTTTCAACCCTGCAAGATTACCCCTCGATCTCGCCGTCACGCCGATTCTGGCCTCTCTCCACTGGTTCCCTGTACGGTACAGAATGAACTTCAAACTCCTCCTATTCACATATAAAGCCCTAAATGGACGCCCCCCCGCCCTACTTCAAAAATCTTCTAACCCACCTCTCTAACTCCAGGTCCCTGAGGTCGGCCGACTTGGGGCTATTCACTATCCCGCGGTCTAGCCTTAAGCTCAGGGGTTACCGCGCTTTTGCGGTTGCAGCTCCTAGAATGTGGAACAGCATCCCTATCCCCATCAGAACTGCCCCCTCCATCGACTCCTTTAACTCCAGGCTCCAAACCTATTTCTACTCCCTAGCGTTTGAGGCCCATTGAGGAGGCGGCATGAACTGTTTTGTATGTGCTGTTATGTTTGTGTGCTACTGTATGTTTCATTTTTTCCTTAGTACCTAAACAGATGTACAGCACTTTGGTCAACGTGGTTTGTTTTTAAATGTGCTATACAAATAAAATTGACTTGACTTGACTTGACTCTTGCTCTCTTGACTATTCCTCTATTCCTCTCATGACTTTATTCAACCCTGCAAGATTACCCCTCCATCTCCTGCATGCAAGGAATATTGTCACAGCCTGCTCAACCTCTGTCTATTTTTCAGGCCCTCGAGTCCTGGCAACATGCACTTAGATCTTTTCTGCACCGTTTCCAACTTGACAACGTTTCTCCTGTAACAAGGTGCCCAGAAGTGAACACATTACTCAACATTCGGCCTTATGGACGTCTTATACATGTACAAGAGTTACATGAACTCCCAATTTCCACACTCAATACTTTGACTGAAGAAGGAACATGTGCCAAAAGCGTTTTTGACCCATCCCACTATCTACCTGTTGTGCCACCTTCAAGGAATTATTTACCTGTACTCCGAGTCCCATCTGTTCTACAACACTCACCAGAGCCCTGCCATACAATATGCAGGTTCAGACCATGTTACACTCCAGAAACTCAAAAGTTGAAATGATCTTAATTGAATTTTAGGTATCATAAAATGCTGGAGTAACTCAGCAGGTCAGGCAGCATCTATGAGACAGTGAATGGGTGACGTTTCGGGTCGAGACACTTCTTCAGACTGATGTCAGGTGGCGGGACAAAGAAAGGATATAGGTGGAGACAGGAAGACAGTGGATGAAC
This sequence comes from Rhinoraja longicauda, assembly GCF_053455715.1. Lineage (NCBI taxonomy): Eukaryota > Metazoa > Chordata > Chondrichthyes > Rajiformes > Arhynchobatidae > Rhinoraja > Rhinoraja longicauda. The sequence goes on along the minus strand of NW_027602619.1, from coordinate 15,223 downwards.
TGGGAAGGGGAGAACTTAATCTCAAGTTATTTGGAACAGTACATGGACAGGAAAGTTTAAGATGTACATGGGATACTACCAGACGTTTGGGCAAAAGAAACTAGCTTGGATAGGGCATATTTGACGTCATAGACGAGTTGATATGTAGCGTCTGTTTCCGTGCTGTGTGACTCAATGTTTAATGGATTTGTACTGTCAACCGAACGTTCATGAACCTAAACATTCATGAACCTAAACATGCATCTCTACTCCGCCGAATTGTACCATCTGCAAAAAGAAATGCAAAGTCTACAAATTTCCAATAAAACCTGAGTACACTGGAAAACGCCGATGTGGAACATCAAGCCATGTAATACAAGAGCAGGTCCTTCAGCCCAATATGTGTGTGCCAACCATATTGCCAACATTATCATTTTCGAACTACACCTCATTCATATCCATCCATTCCTTCAACATATATCTACAGGCCTATCCAAAAGATTATTCCCTGCCTCCACCACCACCACATGTTCCCATCACCCTCTGTGTAAAGGGACGTGCCCCGCACAACTCATTTAAACGTTGTCACTCTCACCTTAATGTTATGCCATCTATTATTTGATTTTTCCATCGTGGAAAAAAATTCTAACTACACTATCAACGCCACTCATAATTTTATATACTTCTGTCCAGTCTCGCCGCATCCTCCAGCGTTCCAGAGAAAACAATCAAAGTCTGTCCAACCTCGGCCTGTCGCTAATATCTCCCAATCCTGGCATCATTCTGGTAAAGGATCTGAAGAAGTGTCCCGCCCAAAACGTCACCCATCTCTTTCCCCCAGAAATGCTGCCTTACCGGCTGACTTACTCCAGCAATTTGTATCTATCGTACTGGGAAATCTTCTCTGCACTCTTTTCAAAGCTTCCACGTCTTTTCTGTAATATAGCGAACAGAACTGCTCGCAATACGACAAATGCGGCCTGACCAAAGCTCGAGAATGCTGCATTACGACTTCCTGATTCTCAATTCAATGCCCCAAGCTATGAAAACAGGCCTACCAAACGCCATTTTTACGCCTCGATCTACTTGTTTTGCCACTTTCAGGGAGGAATGGACTTGGATCGCACCATACCTCTGTACATGTATGCTATTATGTGGCATGTCGTATTTATCTGTACATTCCCCCTGACATTAGACACTCTTGACATTGAAATCATGAGGAAAACACAAAGAGTTGCAGGGACAGCGGGTCAGGCAGCATCTATGGAGGGATTGTAAAGCTGACATTTTAGTTAGGGGCGCTCATTCAGCCTGATTGTAGGAGGGGGATAAAACAAGATGTTGGAGTAACTCAACACATGGTTACAATCGAGCCATCCAGACTGTACAGATACATGAGAAAGGGAATAACATGAATCATGTTATGTGCAAGATAGTGCAGAGAGGAAAGCACTTCAGCGGGTAGTCCATATAGCTCAGAGGAACTTCTACCATCGGGCAGACGATACAAGGCTTTCTACGCCCGCACCTCCAGACTCAGGAACAGCTTCATCCCCAGGGCCATAGCTGCTATGAACCGGTCCTGCTGAGCCGGATGGTCACATCCCACATTGAACCGGCACAGATCCACTTGCACTTTATTCTGTTTTAAAACTGCTCTAATTTGTTTCATTGGGTTGTTTAAATGAATGCTCACAAGCAAAGTAATTTATTGCATCGTATGGGTGGCGCATTCCCAATCTCGTTGTACCCATGTATAATGACAATAAAGATATATTTTATTGTATTGTATTGTAAGGTCCAATCAATGATGTTCCGATGGTCTTCAATGAGGTAGATAGTAGCTCAGGACCGCTCTCTAGTTGTATGTCGGATCGTTCAGTTGCCTGTCAATAGCTGGGAAGAAACAGTCCCTGAAACTGGCCTTATGTATTTTCACACTTTTATACATTCAGCCTGATGTGAGAGTGGGGAGTGACTAGAGTGCGACTCGTCCTTGATTGTGTCGGTGGCCTTGCCGAGTCAGCATGATGTGTAAATGGAGTCAATGGATGGGAGCCTGGTTTGTATGATGGCCTGGGCTGCATCCGCAATTCTCTGCATTTTCTTGCTCCCTTGAATGGCGGTGTTGCGAAAACATGCTGTGATGCATTTCTGTAAACCTCTCCTATCCATGTAGCTATCTAAAAGGCACCGGTCACAGTGAGAATTTGGAAACCCCACAAACAGTGGAGGAATTGCGGGCTTGCAGCGCCAGACACCTGGGTTCCTTCCTGACGATGGGAGCTGTCTGTACACAGTTTGCACATTGTCCCCGTGACCGTGTGGGGTTTCCCCTGGTTCTCCGATTTCCTCCCACACTCCAAAGACATGCAGATTTGGAGGTTAATTGGCTTTGGTAAAGATTGTAAATTGTCCCTGGTGCGTAGGATGGTGCTCGTGTACTGGGATCGCTGGTCTCCGCGGATTGGTTGGGCCGAATGGCCTAATACCACGTAGTATCTCTACACTAAACTAAACTAAATAAAACACAGACAGCACCCAAGGTCAGGATCGAACATGGGTCTCTGCTGCTGTGAGTAGCTTTACCAGCTGTGTCACTTTGCCACCGTTCGGCAGTGCACATATCCTCTGATCAATTACATGAACAGCCAGGGGTCAATGGCTTTGGTGAAGTTCAACAAGCTGGACCTAAGTGGTTGATTTCATTTCAACTGGCAGCAAACATTAAATTCTGAATCCGCTCGACCGTACAAGTATTTGCATTTTCTTATCTGTTTGACAGCCAGTACGTTACATGTTCACTCATCCCTGGCCAAGTTAGAGTCGTGAAGATTCATTGCTTTTGCCAAATGCCACGTTGCAGTTGGAGCCAACTTTGTGGTCAGATGGCTCTGAGGCACATAAAAGGCCTAGTTCACACAGCACACATCACCCCGAGTGTGACAACTCACCGCGAACATGTCGTGCCTTTGTTTCCTCCTCGTGGTCCTCATTGCGGCCACCGCCGTTGGTAAGTCTTTGTCAGAGGAGGTCCCTTGACATCAAAGATGACCGAGTTTGAGTTTAGTTTCCGGTCACTTGTGCCGAGACACAGTGAAAAGCGTTTGTTGCGTGCTAGCCAATTAGCGGGAAAACTGGTGAGAGTTGTTGGGGACAGACGGCTATGGAGGCCACGTCAATGGATCATTCTAAGGTGGACGTTGACAGATTCTTGATCAGTAAGTGTGTCAGGGGTTATGGAGCGAAGGCAGGAGAATGGATTCGAGAGGGAAAGATTAATCAGCCATGACTGAATGGCGGAGTAGACTTGACGGGACGAATGACCTAATACTGCTCCTAGAAATTATCGCTTACTGCGAACTAGAATAAAACTGTTATACTAGACAGGCATTGAATGGAAAGTGAGAAGGAGATGGTCCACCTTCAATGAATTGCCTGCGAACAGGAACAGTGTTATGGGTTACATGAAGTTATTATCAGCATCCAAGTCTCTCGGTAGCATAGTTGGAGGTATCCATTTCTGTGTCGGGAAGTTAGTATTTCCTACCTGTAGATCTATTGGGAAATGGCAAGGTGGTGAGATTGGGTCTGTGCTTGAAAAGTGATTATTTACACGATTTCTTAAATATAATAATAACACAGTTCTGTTCATTTCACAGATTCCGCTCCACATGGATACGGAGGTAACGTATTTCGTTCAGTTTATGTTTCAATTTAGGAAAAACAGAATAATGACATGTTGATTTAAAAAAAACTTAGGTGTAGAACCTCTTTCTAATTTAAGGAGAGAACTTTTAACAGTGGCGCAGCTGCCTCACAGCGTTCGATCCTAACCTCTTGTGCTGTCTGTGCAGAGTGTGTACGTTCTCCCGACAAACAATGCTTATTCAAATCTATTTCCTCAACAGGTAAATCGTACGGTTATGGTGGCTATGGTAATTCATTTCTTTATGAATTATTTCTCCATTTATTCCAACGTGCGGGTTTGTAGCTTAATTGACCATCTGTAAGTTGTCCCTGATGTATTGAGGTTGGATGCGAAAGTGGGATAACAGGGAAGTACCGTGAACGTGTGATCGATGGTCGGCGTGGACTTAGTAGCACGAGGGTCTGTTTCCATGCTGCGTCTCTAAATCTACATATACTGCACCTGATTCACGCAATATTTATGATTTTTGGATAGATATATTGATTTTGAAGGGATTAGAGGGCAGGAGGCCAAATGCAGGCAAATGGGGGAAATTTAGAGTGCCAAATGAAACAATATTGTGTCAACAAAGTCTCTCCTCATCCCATGCCATAGTTTAAGCCTGGCAAGTAGTAAGATATTTGTAGAGATAAGGTAGTGCAGATGTTGGTTTACACAAAATGCCACATTACTGGAGAACATGGAGGTGACGTTTCAGGACCTATTGAAGAAGGGTCCATCCGATCCCATACCGATCCCATAAATGATAGGGTTAAAGTATGTTGAGCGTTTCACGGCACTGGGCCTGCACTCGCTGGAATTTCGGATGATGGGTGACCTCATTGAATCTTATCGAATAGTGAAATGTCTGGATAGAGTGAATGTGAGCAGGAGATTTCTATCTGTGGTAGTGTATAGGAACAGGGGCCACATTCTCAGAATAAAGGAGATGCCTTTTGAAAGGAGACGAAGACATACTTATTTAGTCGGAGGGTGGCGAATCGATGGAGTTCATTGTCACAGATGGCTGTGGATGACAAGTAATTGGATATTTTAAGATGGAGATTGAGAGATTCCTGATTACTACAGTTGTCATGGACGATGGAGAGGTGGCAGGCGAATGGGGTTCATAGGGAACAATAGATTAGCCATGATGAATTGTGGAGTAGACCTGATGGGCCGAATGGACTAATTCGGCTCAGATAACTTATGAACTTATGGTACAGATTCTGCATTACACAAAATGGCACAGAGTGCTGGAGTAATTCCACATGTCAGGCAGAATTTCCGGAGAAATTGAAAGGCGCCGATTCGGCTCACATTGAAGAAGGGTCCAAACACAAAATGTCACCGAGCCATGGTCCCCGGAGATGCTGCTTAACCCGCTGAGTTACTCCAGCGCGGTGTGTCTTAAAGTGTTAGAAAACACCTCCGTCATATCAGGGACTGGCTTAAAGACTGATCGTCCGATTTACCCCAAGGTTTAATGAAAACTGCATCTGATTGAGTTAAAATGTTAATTTCGGACACTGTATAAAATGTTAGTGGTTCTGCCAGCGGCTCTACCAGCTCCACCGCTCTGCCACCTTGTAGCTCAACGTGTGGTGAAATATTAGCTACTCTCTTTAACAGACTGGCTGAGTGACTATTATTGGGCCAAATGCGGACTGGTGGAACTAGTGTAGATGGGGCAGCTTGGTCGGCAAGGGCAAGTCGTCCGGAGGGCCTGTTTCTGTGCTTTACGAATCTGTGACTCTATGACTGACAATCCACCTTCACACAAGATTCGCCAGTTAAAAGCAAAAACACACCGACTGAGTGACGTTCATTTCCGAATTGTTTCTGCAAACAATATTCATGCCTGTCTGTTGCTCCCACAGGATATGGGCCCTCGTATGGCGGGTACGGTGGTTACGGTGGGTACGGAGGGTACGGTGGAAACCATGGATACGGTGGATATGGCGGGTACGGTGGACACGGTGGATACGGCGGGCATGGCGGGTACGGTGGATACAGTGGACACAGTGGACACGGTGGACACGGTGGATATGGCGGGTATGGTGGATACGGTGGATACGGCGGGCGTGGCGGATATGGTGGATACGGTGGATACGGCGGCGGGCGTGGCGGATATGGTGGATATGGTGGATATGGTGGATACGGTGGATCCGGAAAAGGTGGCTATGGTAAATATTCTGCTTCTCTCCTCATGTGGCAGCACAGTGACGTTGCGATAGAGTTGCTGCCTCGCAGCGCCAGAAACCGGGGTTCGATCCTGACCTCGGGTGGTGTCAGAACTGAGTTTGTGTGTAGTCCCTGTGACCGTGTGGGTTTCCTCCGGGAGCCCTGGTTTCCCCCCAGTCCCAAAGACAAGTAGCTTTGTAGGTGAATTGGCTTCGGTAAAATTGTAAATTGTCAATGGTGTTCGATACTGTTAGTGTACAGGGAGATCAGTGGTCGGCACGTACTTGAAGGGCCGAAAGGCCTGTTTCCATGCGGTATAACAAACGTCACATATTCCTTTTCTCCGGAGATTCTGCCTGACCCGCTGAGGTACTCCAGCACTTTGTGTCTATCCTTAACTTAAACGTCTGTCCTCTGGTTCTTGATTACCCTCTTTTGGGTAAAATTCTGAATATTCACCCTATCTATTCCCTTCCCAATTTCATACCCCTCTACCAGATCAGCCTTAACCCTTTTGAGCTCCAAGGAATAAAGTCCCATTCTTCAATAATCCTCGAAGATCCCACCATTATAAATGTGCAAAATTAAGTCCCATTTTTCGAAACGGGTGAAAACATTAGCAAATGGCTGGATCAGGTCTGGGGCCTATTAAGGAACGTATGAGCGTAATTCTCGCATATTCCATAGCTAATAAATAAACTGTATCCGACTGAGTTAAAATGTTCATTTCTGAATTAAATACTGCAAAACATTGTTCATGCCAGTCTGTTTCTCCCACAGGATACTAATCGTCGGCTGGATATGATGACGATGGTGGCTATGGTAAATTTATTGTGGATCAATATATTCTTTAATGTTTACCCAAAACACTGAAGGACAGGTGACAGGCAATACTGGAATAACGCAGAAGGCCAGAGGACCAGGGTTAATGTTTCATGTCGACGACCTGCCTGTAGAAACCCTGTCAGTGAGAGGCGCAGAATTCCTCACGGTTCACTCTTCACGGAGAGAAGGGGTAGTAAATTAAGCGGGAATCCTAGCGTTCAACACTAGGGGTATTGAATTAAGTTCGGTTGACGAGCGTTGAGTTGGGTTCAGGTTAGTGCATTTCAGTTTGCATAATTTTTGTGCAGTTCATCTTAGATTGTTTTTTATATTCGAGTGTTCAGATTCGGGAAGTTGAGTTCAGTGCAGTTTAGTTCAGATCCGTTTAGTTTAATTCAGCTGAATTTAGTTCGTAGCAGTTCAGTTCAGTTTAGTTTCGTGTAGTTCAGTTTAGTGCATTTCAGTTTAGCTTATTTTAGTGTAATTTAGTTTATTGTAGATTAATTTAGTTTAGTTGTACAGCACGGACATACGCTCTTCCACCCACTATGTCCGTACCAACCAACGGTCATCCGTTCACACTAGTTCAATGTTATTCCAGTTTCCCACCTACTCCCTCCACACCAGGACAAATTGCAGAAGCTAATTAACTTTGAAACCTGCGAGTCATTGGAGTGTGTGTGCAAACCGGAGCACCCGGAGAAAATCCACCCAGATCACGGGGAGAACTTGCAGACAGCATCTCGTAGTCAGGATCGAACAAGGGTCTCTGGCGCTGTAAGGCAGCAACTGGACCGCGGCTATGCCGACATACTGCATGTTCAAGCATCAATACTTGCTGCAGTCAACGGCTGGCTTCCCATTGAGTTGTATAGAATGCAGTCGAAACACAAGAGCAGAAGCACAAAAGCTCTGACATCTTTTCCTGTCCTGATGATATTTCACTGATCTGAAACTCCGCAGAGTTCTTGCCAGACAGCTTAGCAGTGGGAGAATTGTCTGATCATATTACGGTGCACGGTGGTGCAGCGGTAGAGTTGCTGCCATACAACGCCAGAGGCACGGATTCGGTCCTGACCACGGGTTTTCTGCACGGAGTTTATACGTTCTCCCCGTGACCCAGACCGGTTTCCTCCCGGTGCTCCGGTTTCCTCCCACAGCGCAAAGACCTACGGGTTTGAAGGTTAAGAGGCTTTGTGTAATTGTAAATTGTCCCTAGAATTTGTAGGATGGTGTGATGGTCCGGGGTGATCGATAGTTGGCTCGGACTCGTTGGGCTGAAGGGCCTCTTTTAGGACTACAATTAGGCCATTCGGATGATCAATTATATTCCGTCATTCAATCATGACTGATCTATATTTCTCTCTCAAATCCATTCTCTTGCCTTTTCCCCATAACCCCTGCCACCTTTGCTAATCAAGAATCTGTCTATCTCTGTCTTAAAAATATCTATTGCCTTAGCCTCCACAGCATTCTGTGGCAATGAATTCCACAGATTCACCACCCTCTGACAAAATAACTTCTCGTAGACTCTACCACCAGTCGAAATATCCTCTCCACATTCACTCTATCAGGTCTTTCGCTATTCGTCAAGTTGCATTGAGGTCCCCTCTCATCCTTCTAAACTGCAACGAGTACGGACCCAGTGCCTTTAAACGCTCGTCATATGTTAACCCGATCATCCCCGGGATTATTTCCCCAAACCTCCTCTGGATCCTCTCTAGCGCCAGCACATCCTTCCTCAAATATGGGGCCCGAAACTGCTCACAACAATCCATATGGAGTCCAACTAGTGCCTTATGGAACCTCAGCATTACATCCCTATTTTTGTCTACTAGTCCTCGCAAAATAAATGCTATCATTGCGTTTGCCTTCCTTTCGTATCGTTACTGAATTGAATTGAATTAACATGCACTAAATTGAATTGAATTGAATTGAAATGAATTGAAATGATTTGAAACAAAATGAAATATGCAGCTTGAAAGCAGAACGTTCCTCCCACCGAGTCAATGCTGAACATCGATCACCCGTTCACACTAGTTCAATATTATACCACTTTCCCATGCATTCTTTACACACAAGTGGCAATATACACGTGCTCGCTAACTTTAAACAATGCCTATTTTGCAGTTATTATTATGCTATTCGTCAGAGTGAAATATTTTGTCTATTGTGGAGCCCGTTGAACGCAACAGCGCGTCAATAAGATTGTTTCAACGTAGAACCCCTGAGCGCGTGTTGTTGTGATGCACTGTCCTGTGTTCTACGCGGTACAGGGCCCTCTGACTGTGCCAACAATGATGCCACGTTAAACTAATCATCTCTGCTTGCTCATGATCCACATCCCTCCATTTCATACATTTCCATGTGCCTATCTAAAAGACTCTTAAACTCCAAATCCGTATCTGCCTCCACCACCACACCGGGAAGCGTGTTCTCGGCACACATCACCCTCTGTGTAAAGAACTTGCCCGACACAACTATTGTAAACTTGCCCCCTCTCACCTTCAATCTATGGCCTACGTGGGTTTTCCGGAATTTCCAGTTTCCTCCCACACTCCAAAGGCATACAGATTAGGGTAACTGGCTTGGTAAAATTGTAAATTGTTCCGAGTATGTGTAGGAGATCGTTCGTCGGTCCGAACTCGATGGGCCGAAGGGAATGTTTCCGTGCTGTATTTCTAAGTATACTAAACTAAGGTAAAGTAAAATAAAGTAAACTATACTCGACTGTTTACTTTTCCACCCTGAGGATAAAAGTCTTGACTGTCTATCCTATCTGACTTTCACTTCGATCAACTGATGTTTAAAAGTTAAATCTTTTTTTTGCAGGCAAACTGTTCTCTAGGACTGAATACTCTACATACTACGTTGCTGCTGTTGCTTAGCATCGACTTCATGAGCCTATTTCTTGTTAATTCTCACTGCCATTTGAAAAGACGGCTTTAAACGCAAACATCTTCGCAAAATAAAATCTCATATCTATAAAATTTGGGTGCCTGTTTTATTGCAATTCTAGGGATGCTGGCAAAACAGCATGTCATGGTATTACGGTTTGGGGGATAAGGCAGGGGGATGGGGTTAGGAGCGATATACATACATTAGCTATGTTTGACCGAAGGTGCAGAGTTGATGGGACGAATGGCCTAATTCATTTCCTGTCGCTTATGAAAACAGCGCGTTTCATGGTGCATTTCACCGGTGGTCCCCCCCCTTCCCACTCCCCACCCCCACCCAACCTCCATTCTGTTGACTCCAGTTATGCCTCATGTTGCCTCGGCAAGGCCAGCAGCATAATCAAGGACGAATCGCACCCTGGGCACTCCCTCTTTTCCCTCTCCCATCAGGTTTTGTAGTGTAAAAACGCACACCTCCAGATTCAGGGATACTTCCTTCTCAGCTTCTATGGGCAACTGAATCATCCTGCCACAACCATGCCAACAATGGGCAATTGTGGTTTCCACCTTTCCTTCATTATCGATGCTTTTTCATACCTCCCATTATTTTTCACGAAGTGCCGCCTATATCTCATGTTCTGCTTTCTCCTGACTCACAATCTGAAGATGGGTTTCGACCCGAAAAGTCCCCTCTCTCCAGAGATGCTGCTTGACCCGCTGAGTTCCTGTAGCTTTTTGTGTCCGTTTTCAATCATTTTCCAATGTTCTATGGATTCAGGTTCAGTTTCTGTGGATTGGAGGGTAGCTAATGTTATCCCACTTTTTAAGAAAGGAGGGAGAGAGAAAACAGGAAATTATAGACCAGTTAATCTGACATCGGTGGTGGGGAAGATGCTGGAGTCAACTATAAAAGACGAAATTGCGGAGCATTTGGATAGCAGTAACAGGATCGTTCCGAGTCCGCATGGATCTACGAAGGAGAAATCATGCTTGACTAATCTTCTGGAATGCTTTGAGAATGTAACTAGGAAAATGGACAGGGGAGACCCGGTGGATGTAATGTACCTTGACTTTCAGAAAGCCTTCAACAAAGTCCCACATGGGAGATAAGTGGGCAAAATTAGAACACATGGTATTGGGGGTAGGGTACTGACATGGATAGAAAGTTGGTTAGCAGACAGAAAGCAAAGAGTGCGGATAAATGGGTCCCTTTCAGAATGGCAGCCAGTGACTAGTGGGGTAACGCAAGGTTAGGTGCTGGGACCGCAGCTATTTACAATATACATCAATGACTTGGATAAACGCATTAAAATTAATATGAGCAAATTTGCAAATGACACAAAGCTGGGTGAACTGTGATAAAGATGCTATAAGGTTGCAGGGCCACTTGGGCAGGTTGTATGAGTGGGTGGATGCATGGCAGATGCAGTTTAATGTGGATAAGTGGGAGGTTATCCACTTTGGTGGTAAGAATATGAATGCAGATTATTATATGAATGGTGTCAAGTTAGGAAAAGGGATATACAACGAGATCCGGGTGTCCTAATGCATCAGTCACTGAAAGGAAGCAAGCATGTACAGCAGGCAGTGAAGAAATCTAATGGAATTATGGCCTTCATAAAAAGAGGCGTTGAGTATAGGAGCAAAGAGGTCCTTCTGCAGTTATACAGGGGCCTAGTGATACCGCACCTGGAGTACTGTGTGCAGTTTTGGTCTCCAAAGTTTTAGGAAGGATAGTCGTGTTATTGAGGGCGTGCACCGTAGGGTTAATATGTTAATGGCGGGACTGTCGTATGTTGAAAGACTGGATCGACTAGGCTTGTATACAATGGAATTTAGAAGAATGAGGGGGAACCTTATTGAAACATTATTAAGGGGTTGGACACGTTAGAGGCAGGAAACATTTTCCCAATGTTGGGGGAGCCCAGAACCACGGGCAACAGTTTAAGAATAAGGGGTAGGCCATTTAGAGCGGAGATGAGGAAAAACATTTTCAGTCAGAGAGTTGTAAATCTGTGGAATTCTCTGCCTCAGAAGGCGGTGGAGATCAATTCTCTGAGTGCTTTCAAGAGAGAGCTAGATAGTGCTCCTAAGGATAGCGGAGTCAGGGGGTATGGGGAGAAGGCAGGAGCGGATTAGAAATGATCAGCCATGATCACATTGAATGGTGGTGCAGGCTCGAAGGGCCGAAAGACTTACTCCTGCACCTATTGTCTATTGTCTATTTTGTAACTGACATCGTCCTCCACCTTAGCGCACAGTGCTTGGAAACTGGAGGGCGGTGATCCCTCGAAGTTCTGGAGAAGATTTTAAGGTGACGGATAAAAGATTTAAAAGGAATCTGAGTAGTAACTCTTTCACACAAAGGGTGGTGGGGATATGGATCACACTAAATTAAACTGCCGCAGACAATGTGATAAATGACGAAAACTGACATAACGAACGATTTTGTTATTTTTAGTGTGTTTACAAAAGTTTGTGTAAAGCTTCTCTAGTTTGTTTTATGCGGCGAGTGGGGGAGGGGGTCAGGAGAAACTTTTTTTTCAATCTCATACCTTGCCGGAGATGCGATTGTTTTCCGGATCGTATCGCCGGTCACACTGCGGTCTAACATCATGGAGCTGTAGGCCTTGCTCGGGACTGACTCTTAACCCCACCGCGGGGCCGTGGTCTGACCATCGGAGCCTGCGATCCTTTGCCTGGATTCGACGCCCCAACTGCGGCCTATGGATTTCAACATCGATGAGCTCGCAGTCTTGGGTAGAGACTGATGTCGGGAAGCTCCAAAGTCGCAAGAGGTTCGATCGCCCCGAAGCGGGGTGCCCGACCGCCGATTACGGGAGCCAAGATCGTCCACTCCTGGAGTACTGTGTGCAGTTTTGGTCTCCAAATTTGAGGAAGGATATTCTTGCTATGGAGGGCGTGCAGCGTAGGTTCACTAGGTTATTTCCCGGAATGGCGGGTCTGTCGTATGTTGAAAGGCTGGAGCGATTGGGCTTGTATACTCTGGAATTTAGAAGGATGAGGGGGGATCTTATTGAAACATATAAGATAATTAGGGGATTGGACACATTAGAGGCAGATAACATGTTCCCAATGTTAGGGGAGTCCAGAACAAGGGGCCACAGTTTGAGAATAAGGGGTAGGCCATTTAGAACGGAGATGAGGAAGAACTTTTTCAGTCAGAGGGTGGTGAAGGTGTGGAATTCTCTGCCTCAGAAGGCAGTGGAGGCCAGTTCGTTGGATGCTTTCAAGAGAGAGCTGGATAGAGCTCTTGAGGATAGCGGAGTGAGGGGGTATGGGGAGAAGGCAGGAACGGGGTACTGATTGAGTGATCAGCCATGATCGCATTGAATGGCGGTGCTGGCTCGAAGGGCTGAATGGCCTACTCCTGCACCTATTGTCTATTGTCTATTGTCTATTGTCACTCCGTCTTCCATCACAGTCAGGAATGTGGAGGAGTCACAATGGTCAATGTCTATTTTAAACTGTATTTTGTGTGCCTTGTTGCTTTTTATTGGTATGATTGTACAGCAAATCAAATTCCTCGTATGTTGCATAACATACTTGGCTAATAAACAATGATTATAATTATGATTATGTTTATGATTTTGTCCGATGATACAGAGGGACATAGAAAATCCAGTGACTTGCGGTCAGTGGTCTCCAATCCAGTATCGAGTTATATAGTCAGAGTGATACTGTGAGGAAGCAGGCCCTTGAGACCATCTTGCCCACACCAGCTAACTTGTCCCAGCGACACTGGTCCCATCTGCCCACATTTGGTCCATATCCCTCCAAACCCGTCCTATCAGTGTACCTGTGCAACTGTATATTAAATGTTGGGATTGTCCCTGCCTCGCCTATTTCCTCTGGCAGCTTGTTCCATCCACTCGCAATCCTTTGTATGAAATTGTACCCCGCACATATATTTTAAATCTTTTCCTCTTCACCTCAAACCTATGTCCTCTGTCACCTACTCTGGCCAAGGGACTCTGTGCATCGAATATCTTGCAGGCAAGGATGTAATAACACACTTTGAGAAATTGTATTCTGGGTTAATGGATTAAAGTATTTGGCAGGATCATTTGAGTGGCGATGTACAGATACTGATGACACTTTACTTTATTGTCACATGTACCTCGCGTGCCTCGCTACAGTGAAATGCTTTGTTTTGCTTAGAACCGAGGTATATTGAAAAGCTTTTGTTGCGCGCTGTCCTGTCAGTGCACAGGTACACAATAAGGCAATAAGGTTTAGTGCAAGATAAAGCCAGGAATGTCCGATCAAGAATGGTCCGAGGGTCACGAATGAGGTAGATCGTAGTTCAGGGCTGCCCGGTGATTGTGGCAGGATGATGATTCCAGTGCAATACGCCAGTGAAGCCAGGTGTAGGCGCCGCCATCGTGACAATCCTATCTATTGCCTTCCCTCTCCCACTGGAACTATAGGGCACTGCCTCAGAATTAAAGGACGTTCTATTCAAAAGAACACGAGGAGGTATTTGTTTCGTCAGATGGTGGTGAATATGTGTAATTATTTGCCACAGAAGGCTGTAGATGGATGTAAGTGAATGGATATTTTTAAGGCAGATATAGAGATTATTGATAAGTGCGGGTTTCTGGTGTTATTGGGAAAAGGCGGGGAATGGGGTTAGAAGGGATTGATAGACCAGCCATGGTTGAATGGCTGAGCAGACTTGATGGGCGAATGGCCTAATTCTGCTCCAATCACTTATGATCTGATGATATTGCAGAAGGGCACGCAGCCTCCTCCCCCCATCCACCACCCGGACACCAACACCATTCAATCCCATTTTAACTGCTACCATCTCGATCTTTGTTAAGCCCTTGCTACAAGCCAACTTAACCACATCTGTCCATTGACCCCGTCCCTTGCGGGTTTGTTTCGGTTTGGTATGGTATGATTTGATTATGTTTGGCATCGTTTGTTGTGCTGGTGGCCTTGCCGATGCAGTGTGAGGTGTAAATGTAGTCAACAGAAGGGAGGTTCGTTTGTGTGATGGACAGGGCTGCATCCGCAATTCTCTGCACTTTCTTGCTGTCTTGGATGGAACTGTTGCGAAACCATGCGGTGTTGCATTCCCCTAAACCTCTCCTATCCACGTGGCTATTTAAAAGGTACCGGCCACAGTGAGAATTTGGAAACTCCACATACAGTGGAGGAATTGCTGCCTATGAGCGCCAGAGACCTTGGTTCCTTTCTGACCATGGGTGCAGCCTGTGCAGAATTTGTACATTCTCCCCGTGACCGTGTGTGGTTTCCGCTGGTTCCCCGATTTCCTCCCGCACTCCAAAGACATGCATGTTTGGAGGTTAATTGGCTTTGGTAAAGACTGTAAATTGTCCCTGGTTTGTTGCATGGTGCTTGTGTACGGGGATCCCTGGTCTCCACTGATTCGGTAGGCCGAACGACCTGTTTCCACGTTGAATCACTGCACTAAACTAAACTAAACATAACACAGATGTTTTGTGTGTCTTGTTGCTTATTTTTATATGACTGTATAACAAATCAAATTCCTCGCATGTTGCATAACATATTTGCAAATGTGCGGTTGACAATCCCTAGTGTAATCGGCACCTTCTTAATCTCTTGAATGGGGGTAGGGGAAAAGACTTGATTGGGA
>NW_027602618.1:0-31546 GCF_053455715.1 Rhinoraja longicauda | reverse complement strand
AAGGAACTGCAGATGCTGGTTAACACCGAAGACAGACACCAACAGGGGTCGGGAGAGGGGGGGGAGGGGAGGGTGGGGGGGGCGGAGGAGTAGGGAGGGGGGGAGGGGTAGGGATGGAGAGGAGGGAGGGAGGGTGGGGGGGGGCGGAGGCGTAGGGAGGGGGGATGGGGGGGAGGGGTAGGGATGGAGGGGAGGGGGGGGAGTGATGGAGGGGAGGGTAGGAGGGGGGCGGAGGTGTAGGGAGGGGGGATGGGGGGGAGGGGGTGGGGAGAGGAGGTAGGGATGGAGGGGAGGGGGGAGGGAGGGGGATGGGGGGGGAGGAGTGGGGAGAGGGGGAGGGATGGAGGGGAGGGGGAGGGAGGGGGGATGGAGGGGAGGGGGGGAGGGGGAGTGAGGGATGCTGTATCTGCAACATCTTACCCAGGTACTTTATCCGGCCCAGCATGTGAGCGGTGAAGTTCTTGTAGGTGGCGATCTTGCCTTCGTGAGACGGCAAATGCCGACGTGAGCCTCGTAGATCCTCACGCTGGGGGGGTCTCGGGGGGTGCGGGGTACTTGCGCTGTGAACAGATGGAGCACTTCCTCAGTCAGCCCACACCCACACTGTAGCGAGGGCTAACCTGCCCTCACCTGTAGATCTAAACATTGGTCCCACCTGTTGCCCTTATCGGTTACCCTCACCTGTTGGCCTCACCTGTTGGCCTCACCTGTTGCCCCACCCCGTGCCTCCACTCACCGCTCTGCCTCTCCTCACCTGCACGCTGAGCATTAAACATCACTTGCCTCTCATGGTTCCTGGGCGTTTGCCAAGCTCAGACTTGCTGCTGTGCGACTGTGATTACACCTCTCGTGACTCTGACTGTGAAGGCAACGTGTTTGCTGTGACCGGGGAGGTAATGCTGTGGATGTGGAACCTGTTCCACAACGGCACGTGAAGCGCATTGGATAAATATTTACCAGGGAGCAGCCTGGAGTTCACGGGCAACAGGTCAAGGGCAACAGGTCACGGGCAACAGGTCACGGGTAACAGGTCACGGGCAACAGGTCACGGGCAACAGGTCACGGGCAACACATCACTGGCAACAGGTCACGGGCAGCAGGTCACGGGCAGCAGGTCACGGGTAATAGGTCACAGGTAAGAGGTCACGGGCAACAGTAGGTGGACAGAGGGGGGGGGTCAGAGGCAGATTGTTGGACCAAGGCCAGAGATGGAAAGACAGGAATTGGATACGGTTAAGGAATTGGGAATTGTTAGTCTGTGGGTTAGAAAGGGCCGAATGGCCTCCTTGCTGCATGACTGACTGTAATGACTCTAATATGACTGTAGTGGGTGTGGTGCGTGTGGTGGGTGTAGTGGGCGTGATGGGTGTAGTGGGCGTGATGCGTGTAGTGGGTGTGATGCGTGTAGTGGGTGTAGTGGGTGTGATGCGTGTAGTGGGTGTGATGCGTGTAGTGGGTGTAGTGGGTGTGGTGCGTGTAGTGGGTGTGGTGCGTGTAGTGGGTGTGGTGCGTGTGGTGGGTGTGGTGGGTGTAGTGGGCGTGATGCGTGTAGTGGGTGTGATGCGTGTAGTGGGTGTAGTGGGTGTGGTGCGTGTAGTGGGCGTGATGCGTGTAGTGGGCGTGATGCGTGTAGTGGGTGTAGTGGGTGTGATGCGTGTAGTGGGTGTGATGTGTGTAGTGGGTGTGATGCGTGTAGTGGGTGT
Organism: Rhinoraja longicauda; assembly: GCF_053455715.1. Taxonomy (NCBI): domain Eukaryota; kingdom Metazoa; phylum Chordata; class Chondrichthyes; order Rajiformes; family Arhynchobatidae; genus Rhinoraja; species Rhinoraja longicauda. The sequence continues at coordinate 29,843 of NW_027602618.1, read as the reverse complement.
GGTGCGTGTAGTGGGCGTGATGCGTGTAGTGGGTGTGATGCGTGTAGTGGGTGTAGTGGGTGTGGTGTGCGTGTAGTGGGCGTGATGCGTGTAGTGGGTGTGGTGCGTGTAGTGGGCGTGATGCGTGTAGTGGGTGTAGTGGGTGTGATGCGTGTAGTGGGTGTGATGCGTGTAGTGGGTGTGATGCGTGTAGTGGGTGTGATGCTGTGTAGTGGGTGTAGTGGGTGTGATGCGTGTAGTGGGCGTGATGCGTGTAGTGGGTGTGATGCGTGTAGTGGGTGTAGTGGGTGTGGTGTTTGTTGTGGGCGTGATGCGTGTAGTGGGTGTGGTGCGTGTGGTGGGGTGTGGTGCGTGTAGTGGGGTGTGGTGCGTGTAGTGGGCGTGATGCGTGTAGTGGGTGTGATGCGTGTAGTGGGTGTAGTGGGTGTGATGCGTGTAGTGGGTGTGATGCGTGTGGTGGGTGTAGTGGGTGTAGTGCGTGTAGTGGGTGTAGTGGGTGTGGTGCGTGTGGTGGGTGTGGTGCGTGTAGTGGGTGTGATGCGTGTAGTGGGTGTGGTGCGTGTAGTGCGTGTACGTACCATGTATCTCTGGGGTGGGTCCCAGTGCACCCAGTCGTAGGTTGGCGATGTTTCGTTGCGGGTCACGTAGCGAGCCCAGGGTGAGATGCGATACAGTCGGGCGTCCATTCTGGTCCACGATCACCAGCTGCAGAGTAAACACACGTTACCACCGGCAACACTGGCACACGCACCCTCTGCACAACACTGGCACACACACGTTACCAGTGGCGACACTGGCACACGCACGTTACCAGCGTCGATACTGTCACACGCACACGTTACCCGCGTCAACACTGGCGTGTCTCCACACCCTTCCTGCAGCGTGGAGACCTGAACTGCAGAGGTGGGGCTGAGGCTGAGGCCGAGGCTCAGACACCTCATGAGTAGCAAGGAACTGCCAGATGCTGGCTTACACTGAAGATAGACACAAAGTGCTGGAGTAACTTAGCGGGGACAGGCAGCATCTCCTGAGAGAAGGAATGGGTGACATTTCAGGTCGAGACGTCTGAAAAAGGGTCTCGACCCGAAACGTCACCTATCCATGTTCTCCACAGATGCTGCCTGACCCGCTGAGTTACTCCAGCACTCTGTGAAACGTCACCTATCCATGTTCTCCACAGATGCTGCCTGACCCGCTGAGTTACTCCAGCACTGTGTATCTGTCGTTGTTTATTAAGCTGACCAACGTTGGCATGCTAGTGCACTCCAAAGCCTGGTTAATGCTGGCACCTGACTGTCGGCCCTCTTCACGGGACGGTGGCCGTGCATCACGGAGCTCTGGTCCCCATCTGCCCATTCACACCGTCACCCATTGAGCTCCCACTTTACAATGATCAGGATTACATCCCATCCAGCTTGTCCCCACCAGCTGATCAATATTGCCACCTGATCCCCACTATCAGCACAAGCACCACGCTTCACTTTAGATTTCTCTGCCAACGTGGTAGTTATACCTCCCACATTCACCATCCATGCACAGCATGGCAACAGGCCCTTCTGCCCACTCATCCATGCTAGTCCCATGTGTCTGCGTTTGCCCATATCACTGAACCTTTCCAATCCATGTCCCAGTCCAAATGTCTTAAATGCTGTTGTAGCCCCTGCCTCCACTACCTCCTCCGGCAGCTCGTTCCATACACCCACCACCCTCTGTGCAAATCCTGCCCTCAGATTCCTATTAAATCTTCCCCCTCACCTTAAAGCCCATGCCCTCTAGGTTTAGAAGACAGACACAGAGTGCTGGAGTAACTCAGCAGGTCAGGCAGCATCTCTGGAGAAAAGGAATAGGTGATGTTTTGGGTCGAGACCCTTCATCACACAGGTGAACTAGTGGGCACCAGGACACACAGGTGAACTAGTGGGCACCAGGACACACAGGTGAACTAGTGGGCACCAGGACACACAGGTGAACTAGTGGGCACCAGGACACACAGGCTGGGACGCTGCCAGCTGACCTCCATGGGCTGTGCTGGGTGGGGGTGCCAACCACATGTGGAAATTGCATTCAGCAGGAGCGAGAGGCGATGATTCAGTGTGTGTAATATTGTTGTATAAACGCTGGCCCCACTCGTGTCTAATCCCTCACCGCCAGCTTGAAATAACCGTGTTGACAGCCCGTTAAAACTCACTGACAGCGTTTCACATCAGGAGATGCACACTCACACACAGAAATACACACGCACACACTCACACAGAAATACACACGCACACACACAGGGATGCACATGCACACACAGGGACGCACACGCACAAACACACACACACACGCACAAACACACAGGGACGGCGGTTTGGATGGATGGGTGGGTGGGGGCAGGGTGTGGGTGGGTGGGGGCAGGGTGTGGGTGGGTGGGGGCAGGGTGTGGGTGGGTGGGGGCAGGGTGTGGGTGGGTGGGGGCAGGGTGTGGGTGGGTGGGGGCAGGGTGTGGGTGGGTGGGGGCAGGGTGTGGGTGGGTGGGGGCAGGGTGTGGGTGATGTTTAGCTGGTGCGACGGATGGATTCAATCAGCTCTCGTTTCACCCAGAGAGTTGTGAATTTGTGGAATTCTCTGCCACAGAGGGCAGTGGAGGCCGATTCACTGGATGAATTTAAAAGAGAGTTAGATAGAGCTCTAGGGGCTAGTGGAATCAAGGGATATGGGGAGAAGGCAGGCACGGGTTACTGATTGTGGATGATCAGCCATGATCACAATGAATGGCGGTGCTGACTCGAAGGGCCGAATGGCCTCCTCCTGCACCTATTTTCTTTGTTTTTATGTTTCTGTGTATTTTTCTACCTCCTGCACTGAGACCTCTTACTCTGCAGAGATTTCTAGAAGGCATCGCAAGCTGCTAAGTGTAGAACATTCACCCCTTCACATCAGATGCAGGTCATTTTACTTCAAACATCTGTCAGCAAACGTGAAATGAATGCAACACTGGGGACACACTGGCAAATAACGTTTAGCAACCGTCTGCAGATGAACCTTAGTGGGCACAGAGGATGCACATCGTGGATCACACATCGTACTGCCACAATCACAGGCCAGGCTCACTCACAATGCCTCGCTCAGCCGGCTCTCCCCTTGGAGACGGCCGAATGAGAAAGGAAATGCTTGCCGTTTGTAAAGCAGGCGGAGATGAAGAGGGGGAGCGAGCTGCAGAGAGAGGGGGCACCGACAGTAACGCAGGGGTACCACTCCACAGTCACTCCAGCACTTTGTGCTTGGGATCACAGCGCCTGCAGTTCCTTGTGTAGAGGCCGTGGGTTTGCAGGATGACCAGGGCCAGAGCAGACAGGCAGGGGCATGGAGGAGGGTGGCACGCACATGGGGTGCAGGCAGGGAGGTCACGCACATGGGGTGCAGGTAGGAGGGTGGCACGCACATGAGGTGCAGGCAGGGGGGGTCACGCACATGGGGTGCAGGCAGGGGGGTCACACACATGGGGTGCAGGCAGGGGGGTCACGCACATGGGGTGCAGGCAGGGGGGTCACGCACATGGGGTGCAGGCAGGCGATAGTCACAGGTCACACACAGCAGCTGTCCCGGGTCAGGGGGAGCTCACGTCCAGAGCCTGCTCCGTGCATCCACTCCCATACCACGCTGACCGGTGCCCACACTGACCCGCACTGACTGGTGCCCACACTGACCGGTGTCCACACTGACCCGCACTGACTGGTGCCCACACTGACCGGTGCCCACACTGACCGGTGCCCACACTGACCTGCACTGACTGGTGCCCACACTGACCGGTGCCCACACTGACCGGTGCCCACACTGACCGGTGCCCAATGACCGGTGCCCACACTGACTGGTGCCCACACTGACCGGTGCCCACACTGACCCGCACTGACCGGTGCCCACACTGACATACACTAACCAGTGCCCACACTGACATACACTGACCCACACTGACCGGTGCCCACACTGACATACACTGACCAGTGCCCACACTGACCTACACTGACCCACACTGACCGGTGCCCACACTGACCAGTGCCCACACTGACCCACACTGACCGGTGCCCACACTGACCGGTGCCCACACTGACCCACACTGACCGGTGCCCACACTGACCCACACTGACCGGTGCCCACACTGACCCACACTGACCGGTGCCCACACTGACCCACACTGACCGGTGCCCACACTGACCGGTGCCCACACTGACCCACACTGACTGGTGCCCACACTGACCGGTGCCCACACTGACACACACTGACCGGTGCCCACACTGACCGGTGCCCACACTGACCGGTGCCCACACTGACCCACACTGACCGGTGCCCACACTGACCCACACTGACCGGTGCCCACACTGACCGGTGCCCACACTGACCCACACTGACTGGTGCCCACACCGACCGGTGCCCACACTGACACACACTGACCGGTGCCCACACTGACCGGTGCCCACACTGACCGGTGCCCACACTGACCGGTGCCCACACTGACATACACTGACCCACACTGACCGGTGCCCACACTGACCTACACTGACCGGTGCCCACACTGACCCACACTGACCGGTGCCCACACTGACCCACACTGACCGGTGCCCACACTGACCGGTGCCCACACTGACACACACTGACCGGTGCCCACACTGACCCACACTGACCGGTGCCCACACTGACCGGTGCCCACACTGACCTACACTGACCCACACTGACCGGTGCCCACACTGACCGGTGCCACACTGAGTTGCACGCAGGCAGCGATAAAACCATCAAACAACTTATAGAACTTGACCAGCGGGTGTCGGGGGTTACGGGGAGAAGGCAGGAGAATGGGGTTAGGAGGGGGAGAGTGATCAGCCGTGACTGAATGGCAGAGTAGACTTGATGGGCCGAGTGGCCTAATTCTGCTCCTATCACATGACCTTATGACTATGGTGACTTGGCCCAAGGTGCTTGTCCACTGACACTGGTCACTTGCTCTGTCCTATTCTCCAGAGTGGGGCAATCTTGGCCCGTTCCCCAGTGGAGGCCTCTGTGAGGAAGGAACTGCAGGTGCTGGTTTAAACTGAATATAGACACAGAGTGCTGGAGTAACTCAGCGGGTCAGGCAGCATCTCTGGGGAGAAGGAATGGGTGACGTTTCGGGTCGAGATCCTTCCTCACACGTACGTGGTGCCCGAGGGAGGAACAAGGACAAGGTGACGTCACCGCCCCGCGCCCCACGTGTCCTCACCCAGCCAGCGCCCACGTGCTCCCGCTCCACCAATGGCGGCCGCCCGGGCCGGGAGGCGGGTTGCTACGCAACCTCCGTTAGGCGGACGCACTCCCGGCCCGGGCGGCCGCTATTGGTGGAGCGTGAGCACGTGGGCGCTGGCGGGGTGAGGACACATGGGGCGCGGGGCGGTGACGTCACCTTGTCCCGTGTTTGGGAGTGAGGAAGTTGGCAACCCCTAGTGTCATCCTATCTGACATCACGTTTCAACAAATGTCGGCTTTTGATTTTTAACAGAAGACAGGAGGTGCCTGGCAGATTCGTGCATGCGGCATGCACTGGAGAACATGCGGCATGCACTGGAGAACATGCGGCATGCACTGGAGAACTAGACTGGCAATCCCAGGCAGAGCCGTGTTGCACCAACCAATGGCTGCACTGTGCTGCACGGCTGCACTGCACTACACTGCACGGCTGCACTGCACGGCTGCACTACACAGCGCGGCGCTGCACTGCACGGCTGCACTACACTGCACGGCTGCACTGCACGGCTGCACTACACAGCGCGGCGCTGCACTGATGTGGACAATGGCAATGTCAGAGGCGCCAATTATTCAACGATAATCTGCAACTTTAACAAAGCACGCTGTTCTCAATCCTATTCTTCACAGACACAGTCAAGTGACAAACTGTAAATGTTAAGGAATCTTTTAATGTTTTATAAATCATGATAGGTCTATAAATACTCAAGTAATGAATGGCTTACATCAGGAAATGAGTGTACGGAACTCTAACGAGTGCACAAGCCTTCACCAGGCTTTAACGGACGTTCTTTTACGGAGTGCTGAGATACTCAGTGGGCCGGGCAGCACCTGGGGTGAGAATGCCTGACACAGACAGACCCAGGTCCAAGGCTCCATCACTGCTGGAGAGGCCAGAGATCGAACAGAACATGCTCATGCTCGCAGGGCTGCAGAATCCAACTCTGATCCTGCCAATGTTCATGTGATAGGAACAGAATTAGGCCGTTCGGCCCATCGAGTCCACTCCGCCATTCAATCACGGCTGATCTATCTCTCCCTCCTAACCCCATTCTCCTGCCTTCTCCCCATAACCCCTGACTATAATCCCTACTAATCAAGAATCTGTCAATCTCCACTTTAAAAATGCCCAATGATGGCTTCCACAGCCGTCTGTGGCAAAGACTTCCACAGATTCACTGTCCTCGGACTAAAGAAATTCCTCCTCATCTGTTTCCAAAAAGAACGCCCTTTAATTCTGAGGCTGTGCCCTCTGGTCCTAGACTCTCCCACCTCTCCACATCCACTCTGTCCAGACCGCTCACTATTTGGTACGTTTCCATGAGATCCCCCTTCATCCTGCCAAGCCCCAGCCAGTGGCCATCAAACTGCCACGCTGTCTTCTAGCATGGATGGGTCCCGTCTGATTTATACACAGCCTTCTCCAATCCACACCTGAACACAGGTCTCGAGTGCACTGCCCAGCGACCGTGGAAAGCAGCAGATGATGGAAGTGATTGCAAGATACAGAAGAGGCATGGATGGGTCCTGTCTGATTTACACGCAGCCTCATGGACACAGTACATCATTTATCAGGATAATGTTTATTGGATATTAAAAGGATAAATGGTGTACCGGGGCTGTGGAGGTAGCTGGTGTATGATGCTGTGACCGCCTGCTTCTCCGGCTATAACAGGAGTCCGGGCACTAACTCAGGCCACGCCACCTGTGTGGGGCTGCCCACATACCCTGGTGCTGTCTCAGGCCCACACCACAGTTTACAAGGATGTGGCCAGGACTCGAGGCCCGGAACTACAGGCAGGGCTTGGGCAGGCGAGGACTTTATTCCTTGTAACGCAGGAAGATGAGGATTATCATATCATATCATATATATACAGCCGGAAACAGGCCTTTTCGGCCCTCCAAGTCCGTGCCGCCCAGCGATCCCCGCACATTAACACTATCCTACACCCACTAGGGACAATTTTTACATTTGCCCAGCCAATTAACCTACAAACCTGCACGTCTTTGGAGTGTGGGAGGATACCAAAGATCTCGGAGAAAACCCACGCAGGTCATGGGGAGAACGTACAAACTCCGTACAGACGGCGCCCGTAGTGGGGATGGAACCCGGGTCTCCGGCGCTGCATTCGCTGTAAGGCGGCAACTCTACCGCTACGCCACCGTGACCGCCCTTAGATAGATGAAAATCCTGAAGACATGGGTTTAAGATGAGAAGGGAAAGATTTAATAGGAACCTTAAGGACAACTTTATCACAGAGTGGTGGGTACATGTACATATGTCTGTCTGAAGAAGGGCCTCGACCAGAAATGTCACCCATTCCTTCTCTCGAGAGATGCTGCCTGTCCCGCTGAGTTACTCCAGCACTCTGTGTCTGTATAGTGGTGGCATATGGAACGAGCTAACATAGCAGGTAGTTGGGGCAGGTACTACAACTACATTTAAAAGTCACTTGGACAGGTACATTGAGAGGAAAGGTTTTGAGTGATATGGGCTAAATGCAGGCGAATGGGACTGGGGCAAATTGAGCATGTGGGTCGGCATGGACAGGTGGGCCGAAGGGCCCGTGTCACTGCTGTATGACTGCGGCTGTCGACTGAGAGGTGCAGGGCATGTCCTACGATCACTAGCCCGCAACCTCCGGTCATCAACCTGCAACCTCCGATCATCAACCTGTGATTAACAACCTGCAACCTGTGATCATCACCCTGCGATCATCACCCTGCGATCATCACCTTGCGATCATCACCCTGCGATCATCAACCTGCAATCATCAACCTGTGATTATCAACCTGCAACCTGCGATCATCAACCTGCGATCATCAGCCTGCGATCATCACCCTGCGATCATCAGCCTGCGATCATCAGCCTGCGATCATCACCCTGCGATCATCACCCTGCGATCATCAACCTGCGATCATCACCCTGCGATCATCAACCTGCGATCATCAACTTGCGATCATCAGCCCATGATCATCAACCTGCAATCATCAACCTGCAATCATCAACCTGCGATCATCAACCTGCGATCATCAACCTGCAATCATCAACCTGCAATCATCAACCTGCAATCATCAACCTGCAATCATCAACCTGCGATCATCAACCTGCGATCATCAACCTGCGATCTCCATGCGCAGGTTTGACGCATCGATTGCCGTTGTTGAACCCAGTCGGCAGCTTTTATTCATCATTCGGAGGCAGCTGCTCAATGCAATCGCCACTGATAAATGGTTGAAGATCTGGGATAGAAAGCCCATGTACAGTGTCCCACTGACACTGAGACAGGTCGCATTAAATGGTTGAAGATCTGGGATAGAAAGCCCACGTACAGTGTCCCACTGACACTGAGACAGGTCGCATTAAATGGCCAAGTGACAAATGATCTCAGTTCCAAAGATCAGAACGTAGAATCAATGTGGACAGAGATGATAAACAGCAGAGGGAAGATGCAGCTGGCAGCGGCCAACGGTCTCAGACTATCCGCACCAGAGGAGGGGAGTGGGTCCAGGTGGTGTACGGGTGTCCAGGTGGTGTACGGGTGTTCAGGTGGTGTCCAGATGGTGTATGGGTGTTCAGGTGGTGTCCAGGTGTACAGGTGGTGTACAGGTGGTGTCCAGGTGGTGTACGGGTGTCCAGGTGGTGTCCAGGTGGTGTACGGGTGTACAGGTGGTGTCCAGGTGTGCAGGTGGTGTACAGGTGGTGTACGGGTGTACAGGTGGTGTACAGGTGGTGTACGGGTGTCCAGGTGGTGTCCAGGTGTGCAGGTGATGTCCAGGTGGTGTACGGGTGTACAGGTGGTGTCCAGGTGGTGTACGGGTGTACAGGTGGTGTCCAGGTGTGCAGGTGGTGTACAGGTGGTGTACGGGTGTACAGGTGATGTCCAGGTGTGCAGGTGGTGTACAGGTGGTGTCCAGGTGTGCAGGTGGTGTACAGGTGGTGTACGGGTGTACAGGTGGTGTCCAGGTGTGCAGGTGGTGTACAGGTGGTGTACGGGTGTACAGGTGATGTCCAGGTGTGCAGGTGGTGTACAGGTGGTGTACGGGAGCAGACTGCAGCAGCCGTGGCTGGTCTTCATACAGGTTGTACACGTCACACTGGTCAATGCAGCCTCCAGGCCTCGTCCACTGGGAACAATCAGGACAGTTTCTGGGAATAGTGCACTGGGGCGGGCAGTGATCAATGGTTTCACAGCCAAGGATGGTGTGGGCAAGCGAGCGCCGTGCCAGCACGCTGGGTCGATCCCGCTCAGTGTCACAGCTGGAAACCCAGCGATGAAACCAGTCTGATCCACCAGTGAAGCAGCGTGAGGCTGAAGACCAGGGTGGGCAAGACCAGGGTGGGCAAGACCAGGGTGGGCAAGACCAGGGTGGGCAAGACCAGCGAGAGGCTGAAGACCAGGGTGGGCAAGACCAGGGTGGGCAAGACCAGCGAGAGGCTGAAGACCAGGGTGGGCAAGTGGAGACTCTTCTTTAGACTTCCTCCAGGTGCTCGATATCCATACAGGTGCAGGTTGGTAGGTTACCTGGTTGCTCAGAATTGCCCCTGGTGTGCAGGTGAGTGGGAGAGATTTGCCCCTCAGGTGTAGGTGTGTGGTAGAACCTGGGGGAGTTGATGAGAATGTGACGAACAGAAACAATGCAGAATGAGTGTACATGGGTGGTTGATGGGTGGTTGATGGTTGGCATTGACTCGGTGGGCCGAATGGCCTCTATCTGTGCTGTATCTCTCTGTGACTCTCAGAACACAAATAAAAGTAATACAGTCGAGAAGTGGTAGCAAACATTGAAGAGATAAAGCTCAATAAATACCAATTACTGTCATCGGTGTTGCAGTGAGGAAGTGGACACTGGGGGCAGACAATGTGGGCAGATCACTGGTCAGACACAAGGCCAGGGACACACGGAAACCAGAAACGGAGACTGACTCAAATGAAGGAAGAAACAGGTTACAAAGTAAGCTAGCAAGCAAAACAAAAACAGGAAGAGATTTCACAGATAAAGGAGGAATGTGGCTGGGACAGACACTGCCCTCAGTGGATGAGATTAGGGATTTACATTTCCATCGCCCGGCACGGCTCGGCCGTGGGACCGTCCATCTCCTCTGAATGCATTCAAGAGTGAGCTAGATAGAGCTGTTAAGGATAGCGGAGTCAGGGGGTACTGGGGAGAAGGCAGGAACGGGGTACTGATTGTGGATGATCAGCCATGATCACATTGAATGGCGGTGCGTACAGGCTCGAAGGGCCGAATGGCCTCCTCCTGCACCTATTGTCTATTGTCCTCGTGGGGGCTGCACGGGTCGGTCGCCTCGGCAGAAGTCGAACTATCTGTCTGTGGGAGAAGCATGGGGGAAGAGAGAAGAATTCTCTTGCCTTCCATCACAGTGAAGGAGTGTCTGGAGGAGTCACTGTGATAGATGTTTGTGTTAAACTTGTGTGTCTTGTGTCTTTTACTCTGTACTGTTGTGGCCGCGTGGCAGATGATTTACGTTCAATTCATTTTGAATAACAAATAAGGCATATTATTATTATTATTATTATTATTATTATTATTATTATTATTATTATTATTATTATTATTATTATTATTATTATTATTATTATTATTATTATTATTATTATTATTATTATTATTATTATTATTATTATTATTATTATTATTATTATTATTATTATGTCATGAGATTGCAGAAAATGTGTTCAAATCGTTCAAATAAATCAATAGCAAAAGCATCGCAGTTATAGTGGAAAACACAGGAAACAGCACAAGGCCAGAATAACGGCAAACTGTGGGGAAAATGCCAGCAGCTCCCACAGACCAGATCTCAGCAGGTCCCACAGACCAGATCCCAGCAGGTCATGTGGACCTCTTCCAGCAGCTCCCACAGACCAGATCCCAGCAGGTCCCACAGACCAGATCCCAGCAGATCATGTGGACCTCTCCCAGCGGCTCCCACAGACCAGATCCCAGCAGCTCCCACAGACCAGATCCCAGCAGCTCCCACAGACCAGATCCCAGCAGCTCCCACAGACCAGATCCCAGCAGCTCCCACAGACCAGATCCCAGCAGCTCCCACAGACCAGATCCCAGCAGCTCCCACAGACCAGATCCCAGCAGGTCCCACAGACCAGATCCCAGCAGGTCCCACAGACCAGATCCCAGCAGGTCCCACAGACCAGATCCCAGCAGCTTCCACAGACCAGATCCCAGCAGGTCCCACAGACCAGATCCCAGCAGCTCCCACAGACCAGATCCCAGCAGGTCCCACAGACCAGATCCCAGCAGCTCCCACAGACCAGATCCCAGCAGGTTCCCATAGACCAGATCCAACAGGTCCCACAGACCAGATCCCAGCAGGTAGGGTCGCCAACTGTCCCGTATTAGCCGGGACATCCTGTATTTTGGGCTAAATTGGTCTGTCCCTCATTTGGCCCGGGGGGGGGGGGGGGGCGCTGTAGGCCCGGACGCTGTAGGCCCGGACAGTGTAGGCCCAGACGCTGTAGGCCCAGGCGCTGTAGGCCCGGACGCTGTAGGCCCAGGCGCTGTAGGCCCGGACAGTGTAGGCCCGGACGCTGTAGGCCCGGACGCTGTAGGCCCGGACTGTGTAGGCCCGGACGCTGTAGGCCCGGACGCTGTAGGCCCAGGCGCTGTAGGCCCGGACAGTGTAGGCCCGGACGCTGTAGGCCCGGACGCTGTAGGCCCGGACAGTGTAGGCCCGGACAGTGTAGGCCCGGACAGTGTAGGCCCGGACAGTGTAGGCCCGGACAGTGTAGGCCCGGACAGTGTAGGCCCGGATGCTGTAGGCCCGGACAGTGTAGGCCCGGAGGCCTGGGTGCCGCCTAATGGAGGTTGCGTAGAAACCCGCCTCCCGGCCCAGGCGGCCGCCATTGGTGGAGCGGGAGCACGTGGCCGCTGGCTGGGTGAGGTCACGTGCCCCGTATTCGGGGGTGAGGACGTTGGCAACACTACATGCAGGTCCCGTGCACCTCATTACCCAACAGATGAGGCGATGCCGATGTAAGGAGCGGGTTGCAGCTACCCTTGGCAACGAGCTACTCGTGACACACGATGGCTGAACGGTTAGAAAGCCAGTGTGGAAAAGCTCACGGGAGGTGGAGGGCCCTGGGCATGGAAGAGGAAGTGGAAGAGGAAGGGGAAGTGGAAGTGGAGGTGTAGGGGATGGGCATGGAAGAGGAAGTGGAAGAGGAAGGGGAAGTGGAAGTGGAGGTGTAGGGGATGGGCATGGAAGAGGAAGTGGAAGGGGAAGTGGAAGTGGAGGTGTAGGGGATGGGCATGGAAGAGGAAGTGGAAGGGGAAGTGGAAGGGGAAGTGGAGGTGTAGGGGATGGGCATGGAAGAGGAAGTGGAAGAGGAAGGGGAAGTGGAAGTGGAGGTGTAGGGGGATGTTCTATGTCCCCGTGCACACGGGTTGCGTCCCCCTGTTCCATGTCCCCGTGCACACGGGTTGCGTCCCCCTGTTCTATGTCCCCGTGCACACGGGTTGCGTCCCCCTGTTCCATGTCCCCGTGCACACGGGTTGCGTCCCCCTGTTCCATGTCCCCGTGCACACGGGTTGAGTCCCCCTGTTCTATGTCCCCGTGCACACGGGTTGCGTCCCCCTGTTCTATGTCCCCGTGCACACGGGTTGCGTCCCCCTGTTCTATGTCCCCAAGGTGGGCATTGGGCATCGGTACATGAGGGGCGTTTGAGTTTGCAGCAAACATTCAACAAGATGCCAGTGAACAGCTGCAGCCCAGTGGAGGGGTCATGGTTCCAGGGGTAATGATGGTGTGGAGGGCCCAGGGAAGAGTGTAAGAAGCCACTTCCCCGCTAAGTTACTCCAGCCTTTGTGTCCACTATCAAACGGTCAAGCTCTAACGAGCGCCATGCCTCAGCGAGCAGCGCTGCCACATCAACTATTTACAAGCGACTTCCACAAGCCGTGTGCACGGGGACATGGAACATGGAGACACAAGCCGTGTGCACGGGGACATGGAACATGGAGACACAAGCCGTGTGCATGGGGACATGGAACATGGAGCATGGAGACACAAGCCGTGTGCATGGGGACATGGAACATGGAACATGGAGACACAAGCCGTGTGCATGGGGACATGGAACATGGAGACACAAGCCGTGTGCATGGGGACATGGAACATGGAGACACAAGCCGTGTGCACGGGGACATGGAACATGGAGACACAAGCCGTGTGCATGGGGACATGGAACATGGAACATGGAGACACAAGCCGTGTGCATGGGGACATGGAACATGGAGACACAAGCCGTGTGCATGGGGACATGGAACATGGAGACACAAGCCGTGTGCACGGGGACATGGAACATGGAACATGGAGACACAAGCCGTGTGCATGGGGACATGGAACATGGAGACACAAGCCGTGTGCACGGGGACATGGAACATGGAGACACAAGCCGTGTGCACGGGGACATGGAACATGGAGACACAAGCCGTGTGCATGCGGACATGGAACATGGAGACACAAGCCGTGTGCATGGGGACATGGAACATGGAGACACAAGCCGTGTGCAAGGGGACATGGAACATGGAGACACAAGCCGTGTGCACGGGGACATGGAACATGGAGACACAAGCCGTGTGCATGGGGACATGGAACATGGAGACACAAGCCGTGTGCACGGGGACATGGAACATGGAGACACAAGCCGTGTGCACGGGGACATGGAACATGGAACATGGAGACACAAGCCGTGTGCATGGGGACATGGAACATGGAGACACAAGCCGTGTGCACGGGGACATGGAACATGGAGACACAAGCCGTGTGCACGGGGACATGGAACATGGAACATGGAGACACAAGCCGTGTGCATGGGGACATGGAACATGGAGACACAAGCCGTGTGCACGGGGACATGGAACATGGAGACACAAGCCGTGTGCATGGGGACATGGAACATGGAGACACAAGCCGTGTGCACGGGGACATGGAACATGGAGACACAAGCCGTATGCACGGGGACATGGAACATGGAACATGGGGACACAAGCCGTGTGCATGGGGACATGGAACATGGAGACACAAGCCGTGTGCACGGGGACATGGAACATGGAACATGGAGACACAAGCCGTGTGTATGGGGACATGGAACATGGAGACACAAGCCGTGTGCACGGGGACATGGAACAGGCATGTCTGGCCAGTGGAGTGTCACGTGGGAAACACACAACCGTACTCTTTGGTCTCTTTCTCATCTCTGGCTTTTGTCATTCCCCATCGGCCAATCACCCTCCCCCTCCCCTCTCTCCTTCCCCCCCCCACTCCCTCTCCCCCTCCCCCCTCTCTCCTTCCCCCCCCACTCCCCCTCCCCCCACTCTCCTTCCCCACCCCCACCCCCACTCCCCCTCCCCCCTCTCTCCTTCCCCCCCCACTCCCTCTCCCCCCCCCCTTCTCCACCCCCACTCTCTCCTCCCCCGACCCCCAGTCGTGGTCATTCCATCTGGGCCACAGACATTGCCTAAGCCGATGTTCCTGCCGCTCGGCTGCTCATCATTCCAGCATCGGCAGTTCCTTGTGTTCCTCATCCAATGAATAATTCAGCAGATATTCTCTGCACTGCTTGGAAGTGACCAATACAGTTCCCGGCCGGTATTCCCGATGTGGGAATCTCACCAATGTCCATAACTGCAGGGAATCTGCAGGAAGGACCTGAGGATGCCGGCTTAAACCCCAGAGACCCAAAACCTCCATCAAACCTCCCCACTCTGTGCTCAATCCCCCAGCAACACCGGCCAGCTCCTCAGCTGAGCTGGTGCCGTAGACCCCAGAATACTCTCCGTCTCAGGACATTGCCAAACCGTCACCCTTTCACCAAACACCGTTCCACTTTTCCTGTCTGCATAGTTTCAGATTTTCCTGCATCATTTTGCACATGCCACCTTTGCCCAGTCCCAGCACACGCTCAGTACATACGTGTCTACTCACAGCACACGCTCAGCACATACGTGTCTAGTCACTACCTCCAGCTTTGCCCAGTCCCAGCACACGCTCAGTACATACGTGTCTACTCACAGCACACGCTCAGTACATACGTGTCTACTCACAGCACACGCTCAGTACATACATGTCTACTCACAGCACACGCTCAGTACATACGTGTCTACTCACAACCGCCAGCAAAATCAGAATGGCGGAAATGAAATAAGAAAGGGTTGGGAGGGGTGTCAGTCCCAGCACACGTTCAGTACATACGTGTTTAGTCACTACCTCCTGCTTTGCCCAGTACATACGTGTCTACTCTCTGCTCCTACCTTTACCCAGTCCCCACTGCTCCGAGCTCCCTCTGGCTCCGGGCTCCCACTGGCTCTCACTGGCCACTGGCTCCCACTGGCCCCGGGCTCCCCAACACCCCCCGTTACTTTCTGTACACTGGCCCCGGGCTCTCACTGGTCACAAGCTCTCACTGGCCACTGGCTCCACTGGCACCGGGCTCTCACTGGCCACTGGCTCCACTGGCCCCGGGCTCTCGCTGGCCATTGGCTCCGGGCTCTCACTGGCCACTGGCTCCACTGGCCCCGGGCTCTCGCTTGTCACGGTATCTCAATGGCCACTGGCTCCACTGGCCCCGGGCTCTCACTGGCCACTGGCTCCACAGGCCCCAGTCTCTCACTGGCCACACTGGCCCCACTGGCCACTGGCTCCACTGGCCCCGGGCTCTCGCTTGTCACGGGCTCTCACTGGCCACTGGCTCCACTGGCCCCACTGACCCGGGCTCTCACTGGCCACTGGCTCCACTGGCCCCACTGGCCCGGGCTCTCACTGGCCACTGGCTCCACTGGCCCCGGGCACTCCAACTCCTCATTACATCCTGCAGCAACTCCACTATTGGTCAAACACAATCCCCTTTCACAAGTTAATATCGACTTTCCCCGGTTACCTTGAATTTCATTTAAGAATGTCCTGCTGCAACAGCTTTAAGAATAGCTTGTCATTTTCTCAAGGGCAGACGTTGAGCTAACTGGCCTACAATTTCCTGATTTTAGATTCCTTCCTTTTTTGAATAAAATACAATTTTTTGATCGCTCCGATTGTCAAATCTCCTCAGACTTCCTCACGCCAAGAACAATCCAAGCGTCTCAAATTTAACCTTGAAGCTGAAAACATCTTTGTGCAAACTCTCTCACATCCTCACAAAGTGCCACCGTTTCTTATGTCTGAGGAGGCCATTCTGCCCATCGAGTCTAGCCTGGCTCTCAAAACAATCCTATTCCCCTTGATGTGCAGGAAGGAACTACAGATGCTGATTTACACCAAAGATCCACACAAAATGCTGGAGTAACTCAACGGGAGAGAAGGAATGGGTGACGTTTTGGGTCGAGACCCTTATCCGAACAAAATCGCCCCCCATTCCTTCTCTCCACAGATGTTGCCTGACCCGCTGAGTGTCAGCTTCACTGTATTTACAGGCAGTGCGTGGACCACCAGATGGTGGCAGCAGAGAGCTGTGGAGACGAGAGAGTGAGCCCACTGTCAAAGGCAAGCGGAGTGAGGGGCACGTCCATACGGACATGTACAGGGGGGGGCACGTCCACACGGACACGTACAGGGGGGGGGTCCACACACGGACATGTACAGGGGGGGGGCACGTCCACACGGACACGTACAGGGGGGGGGTCCACACACGGACATGTACAGGGGGGGGGCACGTCCACACGGACATGTACAGGGGGGGGGGGGCACGTCCACACGGACACGTACAGGGGGGGGGGGTCCACACACGGACATGTACTGGGGGGGGGTCCACACACGGACATGTACAGGGGGGGGGGCACGTCCACACGGACACGTACAGGGGGGGGGGTCCACACACGGACATGTACAGGGGGGGGGTCCACACACGGACATGTACTGGGGGGGGGGGGCACACACGGACATGTACTGGGGGGGGGGGCACGTCCACACGGACACGTACGGGGGGGGGTCCACACACGGACATGTACAGGGGGGGGGGTCCACACACGGACACGTACAGGGCGGGGGGTCCACACGGACATGTACAGGGGGGGGGGGCACGTCCACACGGACACGTACAGGGGGGGCCACACACGGACATGTACAGGGGGGGGGTCCACACACGGACATGTACAGGGGGGTCCACACACGGACATGTTCAGGGGGGGGGGTCCACACACGGACATGTACAGGGGGGGGAGGGTCCACACACGGACATGTACAGGGGGGGGTCCACACACGGACATGTACAGGGGGGGGTCCACACACGGACATGTACTGGGGGGGGTCCACACACGGACATGTACAGGGGGGGGGGGTCCACACACGGACATGTACAGGGGAGGGTCCACACACGGACATGTACAGGGGGGGAGGGTCCACACACGGACATGTACAGGGGGGTAGGGTCCACACACGGACACGTACAGGGGGGAGGGTCCACACACGGACACGTACAGGGGGGAGGGTCCACACACGGACACGTACAGGGGGGAGGGTCCACACACGGACACGTACAGGGGGGAGGGTCCACACACGGACACGTACAGGGGGGAGGGTCCACACACGGACACGTACAGGGGGGAGGGTCCACACACGGACACGTACAGGGGGGGGTGGGAGTCTGGTTTTAAAGGTGTCAATATTTAACATGAAGGTCGACACAAGATGCCGGAGTAACTCAGCCGGTCGGGCAGCATCTCAGGGGAGAAGGAATGGGTGACGTCTCGAGTTGGTTCTTCAGATTGAAGAAGGGTCTCGACAGGAAACGTCACCTATCCGTGTTCCCCACAGATGCTGCCCGACCCACAGATGCTGCCCGACCCACAGATGCTGCCCGACCCGCTGAGTTACTCCAGCACTCTGTGTCCATGTTCCCCACAGATGCTGCCCGACCCGCTGAGTTACTCCAGCACTCTGTGTCTGCCGCTGAGTTACTCCAGCACTCTGTGTCTGTCTGTGGTGTAAATCAGCGCCTGCGGTTTTGTTCCCGTGATGTAGAGCGTTGCGTGTTCAGGGTTGGGGGACAGCACGCGTGGTTTTACCATGAGGGGACGATGCCCGGGTTAAGGGGCAGGGTCTGGAGTGGGGGGGGCAGGGTCTGGAGTGGGGGGGGGCAGGGTCTGGAGTGGGGGGGGCAGGGTCTGGAGTGGGGGGGGGGGCAGGGTCTGGAGGGGGGGGGGCAGGGTCTGGAGTGGGGGGGGGCAGGGTCTGGAGTGGGGGGGGGGCAGGGTCTGGAGTGGGGGGGGGGGCAGGGTCTGGAGTGGGGGGGGCAGGGTCTGGAGTGGGGGGCAGGGTCTGGAGTGGGGGGGCAGGGTCTGGAGTGGGGGGGCAGGGTCTGGAGTGGGGGGGGCAGGGTCTGGAGTGGGGGGGGCAGGGTCTGGAGTGGGGGGGGGCAGGGTCTGGAGTGGGGGGGGGGGGCAGGGTCTGGAGTGGGGGGGCAGGGTCTGGAGTGGGGGGCAGGGTCTGGAGTGGGGGGGCAGGGTCTGGAGTGGGGGGGCAGGGTCTGGAGTGGGGGGGCAGGGTCTGGAGTGGGGGGGCAGGGTCTGGAGTGGGGGGGCAGGGTCTGGAGTGGGGGGGGCAGGGTCTGGAGTGGGGGGGGGCAGGGTCTGGAGTGGGGGGGCAGGGTCTGGAGTGGGGGGGGAGAAGGGTCTGGAGAGGGGGGCAGGGTCTGGAGTGGGGGGGCAGGGTCTGGAGTGGGGGGGCGGAAGGGGTCTGGAGTGGGGGGGGGCAGGGTCTGGAGTGGGGGGGGCAGGGTCTGGAGTGGGGGGGGGCAGGGTCTGGAGTGGGGGGGGGAAGGGGTCTGGAGTGGGGGGCAGGGTCTGGAGTGGGGGGGAAGGGGTCTGGAGTGGGGGGGGAAGGGGTCTGGAGTGGGGGGCAGGGTCTGGAGTGGGGGGGGCAGGGTCTGGAGTGGGGGGGAAGGGGTCTGGAGTGGGGGGCAGGGGCCTGGGGTGGGGGGGGCAGGGTCTGGAGTGGGGGGGGCAGGGTCTGGAGTGGGGGGGCAGGGGCCTGGGGTGGGGGGGGCAGGGTCTGGAGTGGGGGGGGCAGGAGTCTGGAGAGTGGGGGGGGGAAGGGTCTGGAGTGGGGGGGCAGGGTCTGGAGTGGGGGGGCAGGGTCTGGAGTGGGGGGGGCAGGGGTCTGGAGTGGGGGGGGGGGGCAGGGTCTGGAGTGGGGGGGCCGGCTGCATACACACAGTCCTGGCCTCCTGCCCTCACCGGGAACATTAGCCGTGCCCGGGGGCCTTGCCGGTCAGTGCCGGTCAGTGCCGGTCAGTGCCGGTCATTGCCGGTCGGTGCCGGTCGGTGCCGGTCGGTGCCGGTCGGTGCCGGTCGGTGCCGGTCATTGCCGGTCAGTGCCGGTCAGTGCCGGTCAGTGCCGGTCAGTGCCGGTCACAGACGTGCCGCGGTTCAGTCGCCGACCAACAAATATGCAGATTTCAGGGAAGAAAGTGATTTTTCAGACACTGTTTGTCATCTGATGCAAAGCCCACTCAACCTCCGCCAGACTCTGCCCGCCAGCCGCCCGGCCCACTCAACCTCCGCCAGACTCTGCCCGCCAGCCGCCCGGCCCACTCCAGCACCCTCAGCTTTCACTGCCACGGTACGCCAGGTCACCTGGCATTGCTGTGGCATCGGCTTACTGGGCTGAAGGGCCTGTTCGTGTTGTACAACTGTACGGAGGTAGCATGGACAGGTGGGCCGAAGGGCCTGTTCCACTACTTGCCACAATTAGACACTGCCACACAACTGGACCACGTTACAATCCCAGGTGTTGTACATCAGCACAGGTTGGTTTGGTCACGTTGGTCGGCGCCGAGCGCAGCATTGTCGCAGTACGTCAGCATCCAGCGTTCCCCAGCCCCAATCACCATCAGCATCCCCAGTGGTGACCGTTCCCCCAGTGGTGACCGTTCCCCCAGTGGTGACCGTTCCCCCAGTGGTGACCGTTCCCCCAGTGGTGACCGTTCCCCCAGTGGTGACCGTTCCCCCAGGGCAAACCGTGACCTCCGATCATCATCGTTCAGGCTGCATGCCGTGGTATTCCCCACCTCACTCACACCATACCCCAAAACCAGGCCCAGCACGGCCCTCTCCCTCTCCCTGCCCCCCACCCCACACCGCCCTGCCCCCACACCCCGGCCCCCCACCCAATCTGCTTTCATTCCCTGATAGAGGTGTCTCTACAGATCGGCAAGTCATTCACTCCGGCTGGTAGTTTTGCCAACGCAACAGAACAGTCCAGCATTGAAACCTGTGCAAGACGCAACATAACACAAGTGTATCGGGAGGAACTGCAGACGCTGGTTTACACCGACGACAGACAGAGTGCTGGAGTAACTCAGCGAGTCAGGCAGAGAAGGAATGGGTGACGTTTTGGGTCGAGTCTGAAGAAGGGTCTCAACCCAAAATGTCACCCATTCCTTCTCTCCACAGATGCTGCCTGACCCGCTGAGTTACTCCAGCACTCTGTGTCTGTCTTCAAGCTGACACGAGCCCTTGTGTTGAGGCACAGAAGTGTGGTTTAGGGAGCAGGGTGGTGTGGGGGCCCGGGGTGTGGGCAGGGTGGTGTGGGGTTGGGGGCAGGGTGGTGTGGGGTTGGGGGCAGGGTGGTGTGGGGTTGGGGGCAGGGCGGTGTGAGGGTGGGGGAAGGGTGGTGTGAGGGTGGGGAAGGGCGGTGTGGGGTGGGGGCAGGGCGGTGTGAGGGTGGGGGCAGGGCGGTGTGGGGTGGGGGCAGGGTGGTGTGGGGGTGGGGGCAGGGTGGTGTGGGGGTGGGGGCAGGGTGGTGTGGGGTTGGGGGCAGGGCGGTGTGGGGTTGGGGGCAGGGTGGTGTGGGGGTGGGGGGCAGGGTGGTGTGGGGGTGGGGACAGGGGGGTGTGGGGGCAGGATGGTGTGGGGGTGGGGGCAGGGTGGTGTGGGGGTGGGGCAGGGGGGTGTGGGGGTGGGGGCAGGGGGGTGTGGGGGTGGGGGCAGGGTGGTGTGGGGGCAGGGTGGTGTGGGGGCAGGGTGGTGTGGGGGCGGGGGTGGTGGTGGGGTGGTGTGGGGGCGGGGTGGTGTGGGGGCAGGGTGGTGTGGGGGCAGGGTGGTGTGGGGGCAGGGTGGTGTGGGGGCAGGGTGGTGTGGGGGCGGGGTGGTGTGGGGGTGGGGTGGTGTGGGGGTGGGGTGGTGTGGGGTGGGGTGGTGTGGGGTGGGGTGGTGTGGGGCAGGGTGGTGTGGGGCAGGGTGGTGTGGGGGCAGGGTGGTGTGGGGGTGGGGTGGTGTGGGGTGGTGTGGGGGCAGGGTGGTGTGGGGACAGGGTGGTGTGGGGTGGGGTGGTGTGGGGCGGGGTGGTGTGGGGGCAGGGTGGTGTGGGGGTGGGGTGGTGTGGGGGGGGTGGTGTGGGGGCAGGGTGGTGTGTGGGGAAGGGTGGTGTGGGGTGGGGTGGTGTGGTGTGGGGTGGGGTGGTGTGGGGGCAGGGTGGTGTGGGGGCAGGGTGGTGTGGGGGCAGGGTGGTGTGGTGTGGGGGCAGGGTGGTGTGGGGGCAGGGTGGTGTGGGGGTGGGGTGATGTGGGGGTGGGGGCAGGATTGTAGCAGGACCGCTGCAACACTGTAACACTGCCGCGCTGTAACACTGCAACGTTGCCACACTGCAGCACTACTGTAACACTGCCACACTGTAACACTGCCGCGCTGTCACACTGCAACGCTGCCACACTGCGACGCTGCCACACTGCAGCGCTGTAACACTGCGACCCTGCCACACTGCAGCGCTGTAACACTGCGACCCTGCCACACTGTCGCACTGCAGCGCTGTAACACTGCAGCACTGTAACACTGCCACACTAACGCTACATGTGCACTCCGGTATTGCCTTTGCACTTTGTACTGGAGCATGGGTTGATTGAACGCGCGTGTAGTGTGATCCACCTGGAGTGCAAGTAAACACGGATAATAACCCGCACTGCCCCCTGCCCCCTGCCCCCTGCCCCCTGCCCCCTGCTCCCTGTCCCCAGACATCGGCTCCTGCACTTGCCCATCCAGCTCCCTGCCCCCTGCCCCCTGCCCCCTGTCCCCAGACGCCCTCGACATCGGCCCCTGCACTTGCCCATCCAGCTCCCTGCCCCCTGCCCCCTGCCCCCTGCCCCCTGCACTTGCCCATCCAGCTCCCTGCCCCTGTCCCCAGACGCCCTCGACATCGGCCCCTACACTTGCCCATCCAGCTCGCTCTCCCAGTCTACAGTGGAACCTGCCTCAGCTCCCTGCTCGTGAACACCCAGCGGACAACAACTGCAGCTGATCAGACTTCACTTCATGAACCGAGTCTCCAGCAGCCTTGCAGTGACTTCATCTGGTGCCTGCATCACGCTGTATGCTAGTGCCAGTGTTACTGCGCCAGTGCCAGTGTTACCGTGCCAGTGCCAGTGTTACCGTGCCAGTCCCACATGGTGGCCACGTGCTCTGGTGAGACTCCAGCGAGTACAGGCCCAGTGCCGACAAACGCTCATCATAGGTTAACCCACTCAACTTGCTGCCCACTCGAGCAATCAGTGGGGGAAAGGGCGGCATTTCTCTCAGGAGAAGGTGGTCTGATCACAAAGCCCCGAGGTCAGCGGTCCGTCCGTCCGTCCGTCCGTCGTCCGTCCACTGCCTGGACTTGTCCCGGTGTGAGAGGCGCGCGTAAAGCTTACCCTCAGCTGTTGTATCGGGCGAGAGGAGAGGTGGAGTGGGAGTGGGGGGGGGGGTGGGGAGAGGTGAGGGTAGGGAGGGGAGAGGGGAGGGTGGGGAGGGCAGGGAGGGGAGGGGAGAGGGGAGGGGGGTAGGGAGGCCAGGGAGAGTAGGGTGGGGAGGGGGGTGGGGAGGGCAGGGAGGGGGGCGAAAGGAGAGGGGAGGGTGGGGAGCGCAGGGAGGGGGGGGCGAGAGGAGAGGGGAGGGTGAGAGGAGAGGGGTGGGGAGGGGGCGGGGAGGGCAGGGAGGGGGGGCGAGAGGAGAGGAGAGGGTGGGGAGGGGGGTGAGAGGAGAGGGTGGAGAGGGGGTGGGTGGGGAGGGGGGGGTGAGAGGAGAGGGGTGGGCGGGGCGAGAGGGGAGGAGAGGCGAGGGTGGGGATGGACAAGCTCACCTTCAGCTTGGATTGGTGGGGTATGGGGGTTGAGCCATCTGCCCGCGGAGGATGTACAACTCCCACTTCCCGTACGCAGCACCTGGTACTGGTGCGAGGAAACGTTCCAGTCATCTGCAGAGAAAGGGCAGCATCACCACCTGAACACCGCAGCGATCCACAGAGTCACAGAGCACAGAGGCACAGAGTCACAGAGCAAAGAGTCACAGAGCAAAGAGCACAGAGTAACAGAGCACAGAGTCACAGAGCAAAGAGTCACAGAGCAAAGAGCACAGAGTCACAGAGTAACAGAGCACAGAGTCACAGAGCACAGTCACAGAGCACAGAGTCACAGAGCACAGAGTCAGACAGTGTGGAAACAGGCCCTTCACAGAGTCACAGAGGGATACAGTGAGCACACCAGCCAACAACGTCTCTTTACTCAAGTCCCTTGTCCAAGACTCTGGAAGGGGTCGTGCCTGCCTGGTTGTGCTTCCCCACCCTGCGGCCTAGTCGCTGACACTTGCCTTAATATCGCCTCAGTGGGACAGGCCCTTTATACAACTGCAACACCACCTCCCAACTTCTAGAGATCAATTAACCAAATGCACAGAACGACAAGCAAGGGAGGCAAGGGAAGAGTGGGGAGGTGAGGGGAAGGTGGGCAGCCAGCATCATCAGAGACCCACACCACCCTGACCCACACCACCCTGGCCACACTCTCACTGACCCACACCACCCTGGCCACACTCTCACTGACCCACACCACCCTGGCCACACTCTCACTGACCCACACCACCCTGACCCACACCACCCTGGCCACACACTCACTGACCCACACCACCCTGGCCACACTCTCACTGACCCACACTCTCACTGACCCACACCACCCTGGCCACACTCTCACTGACCCACACCACCCTGACCCACACCACCCTGGCCACACACTCACTGACCCACACACTCACTGACCCACACTCTCACTGACCCACACCACCCTGGCCACACTCTCACTGACCCACACTCTCACTGACCCACACCACCCTGGCCACACTCTCACTGACCCACACCACCCTGGCCACACTCTCACTGACCCACACCACCCTGGCCACACACTCACTGACCCACACACTCACTGACCCACATCACCCTGGCCACACTCTCACTGACCCACACCACCCTGGCCACACTCTCACTGACCCACACTCTCACTGACCCACACCACCCTGGCCACACTCTCACTGACCCACACTCTCACTGACCCACACCACCCTGGCCACACACTCACTGACCCACACACTCACTGACCCACACCACCCTGGCCACACTCTCACTGACCCACACCACCCTGACCCACACCACCCTGGCCACACTCTCACTGACCCACACCACCCTGGCCACACACTCACTGACCCACACCACCCTGGCCACACTCTCACTGACCCACACCACCCTGCCCACACTCTCACTGACCCACACCACCCTGGCCACACTCTCACTGACCCACACCACCCTGGCCACACTCTCACTGACCCACACCACCCTGACCCACACCACCCTGGCCACACACTCACTGACCCACACACTCACTGACCCACACTCTCACTGACCCACACCACCCTGGCCACACTCTCACTGACCCACACCACCCTGGCCACACTCTCACTGACCCACACCACCCTGACCCACACCACCCTGGCCACTCACTCACTGACCCACACACTCACTGACCCACACACTCACTGACCCACACACTCACTGACCCACACTCTCACTGACCCACACCACCCTGGCCACACTCTCATCTCGCTGCTACCATCGGGAACCAGGCACTGGAACCTGAAAACCATGACCATTAGATTCAAGGATAGCTTCTTCTCAGCAACCGTTAGGCTCTCGAACTACAACACTATGAGCTGTTGTGTTCACTGACACAGAGCTTGTTGCACGAGTGGTTTAATAACTCATTGATTTTGTTTGTTTATTATGTTATCTATGAGTACTGTGTTCACAGGCCCGGTAGGCTGCTGCAAGTTAGTTTAATGATGCCATGT
Organism: Rhinoraja longicauda; assembly: GCF_053455715.1. NCBI lineage: Eukaryota > Metazoa > Chordata > Chondrichthyes > Rajiformes > Arhynchobatidae > Rhinoraja > Rhinoraja longicauda. The sequence goes on along the minus strand of NW_027602618.1, from coordinate 4,469 downwards.
TCGGTACACATTGGACAATAAATACTCTTGAATCATACCTGGGATTTTCTCTCCTGCTCTTGGTCCAAACCAATCTCCATCCCCACTAGTCTCACCGAATAGTCCATATTCAGCCCACATCCCTCAAAACCAGTTACTCCAGCACTCTGTGAAACGTCACCTATCGGTGTTCTCCAGAGATGCTGCCTGACCTGCTGAGTTACTCCAACACTCTGTGAAACGTCACCCATTCCTTTTCTCCACAGATGCTGCCCGATCTATTCCTCTCATGATTTTGTACACCTCTATAAGATCACCCATCATCCTCCTGCGCTCCATGGAATAGAGACCCAGCCTGCTCAACCTCTCCCTATAGCTCACACCCTCTAGTCCTGGCAACATCCTCGTAAATCTTTTCTGAACCCTTTCAAGCTTGACAATATCTTTCCGATAAGGCTGGGTGAGATACAGGCTCTGTGTAACCACTCTCGACAATAATCTTCATGTTTTAATAGGTACTAATAAATGTGGAGAACATGATTGCCATTTGATAAATTAATCTTCAGGCCAATGTGATCCCAGATAAAGTTCATGTTCATAAGCAATAGGTGCAGAATTAGGCCATTCGGCCCATCAAGTCTACTCCACCATTCAATCATGGCTGATCTATCTTTCCCACCAGCACAGCCATTCAATGTGATCATGGCTGATCATCCTAAATCAGTACCCCTTTCCTGTTTTCTCCCCATATCCCTTGATTCCGTTAGCCCTAAGAGCTGTGTCTAACTCTCTCTTGAAAACATCCAGTGAATCGGCCTCCACTGCCTTCTGTGGCAGAGAATTCCACAACTCTCTGGGTCAAAACGTTTTTCCTCATCTCAGTCCTAAATGGCCCACTCCTTATTCTTAAACCGTGACCCCTGGTTCTGGACTCCCCCAACATGGGGAACATGTTCCCTGCACCTCACCTGTGCAATCTTCCACATGCCTCATTATAGACAATAGACAATAGGTGCAGGAGTAGGCCATTCAGCCCTTCAAGCCAGCACCGCCATTCAATGCGATCATGGCTGATCACTCTCAATCAGTACCCCGTTCCTGCCTTCTCCCCATACCCCCTCACTCCGCTATCCTTAAGAGCTCTATCCAGCTCTCTCTTGAAAGCATCCAACGAACTGGCCTCCACTGCCTTCTGAGGCAGAGAATTCCACACCTTCACCACTCTGACTGAAAAAGTTCTTCCTCATCTCCGTTCTAAATGGCCTACCCCTTATTCTTAAACTGTGGCCCCTTGTTCTGGACTCCCCCAACATTGGGAACATGTTTCCAACCTCTAATGTGTCCAATCCCCTAATTATCTTATATGTTTCAATAAGATCCCCCCTCATCCTTCTAAATTCCAGTGTATACAAGCCTAATCGCTCCAGCCTTTCAACATACGACAGTCCCGCCATTCCGGGAATTAACCTAGTGAACCTACGCTGCATGCCCTCAATAGCAAGAATATCCTTCCTCAAATTTGGAGACCAAAACTGCACACAGTACACCAGGTGCGGTCTCACCAGGGCCCGGTACAACTGTAGAAGGACCTCTTTGCTCCTATACTCAACTCCTCTTGTTACGAAGGCCAACATTCCATTGGCTTTCTTCACTGCCTGCTGTACCTGCATGCTTCCTTTCAGTGACTGATGCACTAGGACACCCAGATCTCGTTGAACATCCCCTCTTCCTAACTTGACACTTCCAAAGTGAATAACCTCACACTTATCTACATTAAACTGCATCTGCCATGTATCTGCCCACTTACACAACCTGTCCAAGTCACCCTGCAGCCTTATTGCATCTTCCTCACAATTCACACTACCCCCCAGCTTAGTATCATCTGCAAATTTGCTAATGGTACTTTTAATCCCTTCATCTAAGTCATTAATGTATATCGTAAATAGCTGGGGTCCCAGCACCGAGCCTTGCGGTACCCCACTAGTCACTGCCTGCCAATCCGAGAGGGACCCATTTATCCCCACTCTTTGCTTTCTGTCTGCCAACCAATTTTCTATCCATGTCAGTACCCTACCCCCAATACCATGTGCTCTAATTTTGCCCACTAATCTCCTAATGTTGCAGCACCGCTACCGTGAGTAGCCCTGGGAATACCACAGCCATCTTCCCCTGGGAATACCACAGCCATCTTCCCCTGGGAATACCACAGCCATCTCCAGCTACCGTGAGCACCCCTGGGAATACCACAGCCATCTCCCCCTGGGAATACCACAGCCATCTCCAGATACCCAGCTCAGTACACGGAGAGACCATCACTGTAATAACAGCTCAGCTCAGAGACCCAGCCAGTCCCAGCAGTGCCAACTCCCCAAAAACCACCTCCAACTACAACGAGGATTTAAGCTGTGCCAGCAACTTCCCAAAATTACAGCAATTACGTCGCAGAGAATGTCCCCAGGATGAAGACGGATTCAGAAAAAACACGGTGTTCATCAGTATTGAGGAAGTTACCTGCATTAAATCAATATATGGAATGAGTACATTGGTCTTGATGGACACAGCCCCATCTCCAGGGACACCTGCGACATGATTTTTCAGACACTTGTGAAATTGAAGAGTTTTATTTTTTAAAAAGCATCAAGCTTGTAGTTTGGGATAAGAGGGAGAAAGTTACGGCCTTGTTACGTGGACCAGACTCTCACCAAGATGCGGGCAGGGGCAGGGGGCAAGGGGCAAGGGGGAAGGGGCAAGGGGGAAGGGCAAGGGGCAAGGACAAGGGCATGGGCAAGGACAAGGGGCAGGGGGCAAGGGCAAGGGGCAAGGACAAGGGCGCAAGGGGCAAGGGGCAAGGACAAGGGCAGGGGGCAAGGGGCAAGGGGCAAGGACAAGGGCAGGGGGCAGGGGGCAAGGAGCAAGGGGGAAGGGGCAAGGGCAAGGGGCAAGGACAAGGGCATGGGCAAGGACAAGGGCAGGGGGCAAGGGGCAAGGGGGAAGGGGCAAGGGAAGCCTGATGCAGAGAGCTGCTGCTTGCCGATACAGAGGCAAGGCGTGCCTCAACCATCACCAGGAGGAATGTTGAGGAGAGAAAGTGCAAAGGGGGAGGACACAGGGATGACCCTTCCTCCCAAAGTGAGGGGCTCACCTCCTCTTGCAGTAGAATATTCCGACCGGAACCGGCAACACTGATGTACAAAAACATCAGGTACAGCATCGAGCAGGCCCTTCGGCCCACAATGTCCCTGCCAAACACGATGCCGTTAAACTGGTCTCGACCCTGAAACATCACGCATTCCTTCTCTCCCAAGATGCTGCCTGACCTGCTGAGTTACTCCAGCATCTTGTGTGTGCCGCCAAGTTGAGCCGCTGAGTTACTCCAGCACTCTGTGCATGGGATCCATGTCCCTCCATTCCCTGCGTGTCCATGTCCATGCGCCTGTCCAAAACCTTCTAAAGCACCACGATCATGTCTGCCTCCAGCCCCACCCCCCCCCACCTCCACCTCCCTCACCCCCCCCACCACCACCTACCACCCCCACCCCCCCCCCACCTCCACCTCCCTCACCCCCCCCACCACCACCTACCACCCCCACCCCCCCCACCCTCACCCCACCCCCAACCCCCCACCCCCACCCCTTCTCACCACCACTAACCAACCCCACCTCCAACCCCCCCACCCTCACCCCCCCACCCCCTCACCCTCACCCCCCCACCCCCCCCACCCTCACCCCCACCCTCACCCCCACATTCCACACAACAACCACTCTCTGTGTAAAAAATATCTGCCCCACACAACTCCTTTAAACTTTGCCCCTCTCACCACAAAGCTAGGTCCTCTAGAGGATGTTACTGTCCACCCTATCTCTGCCTCTCATAGGTTTGTCAACTTCGATCAGGTCTCTCCTCAGCCTCCAATGCTCTATGCACACCTTGCTCAAAATACTGTGATATAGATCATCAGGGTTTATCATCTCAGAGTGCTGGAGTAACTCAGCGGGTCAGGCAGCATCTGTGGAGAACATGGATAGGTGACGTTTTGAGTCGGGACCCTTCTTCAGACTAATACTGTGATAGGTGGATACAGGTGAAGGGGGGGGGGGGGGGTTGATTAACAAATGGGTGGACAAAGGCCAGAGATGAGGAGGAGACAAAAGGCTGTGAGATCAGGAGAGAAGAGGCCTGTGAGGCCAGAGGAAAGGAACTGTGGCCTCAGAGATGGGAGGGAACGGTAGCAGGAAGACTGAGGTGGTGGGGTAAATGTGCACCAGGCCATGGGGCAGACTGGGACACAGGGGGTTACTGTTTAAAATTGGAGAATCCATTGTCCACATGGATGGGCAGGGAGGTAGCCCCTGGACGAGGCTCCTCGGGCTTGTTTTTTCTGGGGATTCCAGCACTGGCAGTTCCTAGTCTCCACTCCCTCCACCGCATGCTGCCCCTGATGCATCACCTTCCTGATCCACAAGGAGCCCACGCTCCACGATATTCCAGGC